>NW_017973230.1:0-26067 GCF_001876935.1 Asparagus officinalis | reverse complement strand
ATACGGCGATAGTTTGACAGATGAGGAGAGGCCGAGAGAGTATCGAACTCACTTGGACATCGGGTGCTTCAACTGGCTGGTAAATATTAGGCCAGGTTATTTGACTTTTCGGGTGAGGGATCAGTGTTTCATAGAGCCATATCTACCCTGTCGATTCGCTCGTCAGTTTGGCTATGATCAGCTTTACATCGGGAATCCTCGTCAGCAGCTTCGGGCCCACGGTGGTTTGATAGATGGTCTCCGTGCGTGGTTGTGGACCGTGACTGGCTGTACTGGTGCTAAATTCAGTCTCCCGAGTGCTGATCGGCAGTTGAACCTCACCTTCTTAAGCTGCAAGTGGTTGTTAGCAGCCAACAAGACCATCCCCGTGAAGCCGATTGCAGAGCTAGAGGCCGAGGAAGCTTCTCAGGTTGATTCCCGTAGGATTTGGGAAAATGCCCGATCACAGAGGACACGGAACAAGACTCGTCGGATTGATGAAGAGGGAAAGAAGACCTTTCATTCCGCAGACGAGGCTTCAGGCGGAGATCCTGAAGGTTATGAAGACTTTTCCGAGCGAGGTTTGCTATTCATCTTTTCATTCCATCTTCTAGAAATATTGAAACTGACTATGGTTTGATGTTTCAGGGACCACAGTTGACCAGGATGAAGAGTTCCGTCCCCCTCCCCAGGCGAGACCTTCGATTATTGTCCCTGCTGCTAGGCGGAAGAGATTAACCCGCAAGCCGCGTGCAGCTTCCCGAGCATCTGATATGGAGTTGGCTGGTGATGATCCTGCTAGTGACGGAGGTAACATCTACTCTGTAAACCACCTTCTTGGTTATTCGGAACATTGACTCATGCTTTTCCATCTCTATAGGAGAGCGTGGAGAGAGCGAAATGAGTCCCGATTCCGTTCCTGTGTCTCCTGGTGAACCTGACCCGTTGCCTCAGTTAAAAAAGCCTACAGGGGTTGCCGACATTAGGGAGGATAGCAATGTAGGACCTGATTCCGCAGATCCAGGTACATCTACTATTGACAATGTATCTTTTAGATGGTATACAAAAGAATTTGTGCATCCTCTAATCATCTCTGTACACCTTGCTTCTTCAGATAACCTGCAGGAGGCATACGTGGATTTTGGGAATAAAGAGGCTAACGCATCCATAAGGGGTAACTCATTTTTGTTGGTTGTAGTCTCTTTATTCTTCTTTGGTACTTATATTCTTTTACATCAGATTTCTCCATTGATGATTTTGACGAGGAAGACTTGATCGCGGACACTCCTACACTCCACTTCATGTATAGCTCTCCTCAATTTGATGGCCAGTTACCCGGAGATATATTTTCCGAGCCTATTTTTATCGTGCAGGGCCTTCTTCTCGTCTTCATATTCTTGCGAGGGAGTTGTTATCTGATGATGATCCTGAGAGGATTGTCATCTGTATAGAAGTCCGCTCCTTCTTCTCTTTCATGAATGCTATGATTGGCAAGCTTTTCCACGGCGGGCTTTCTCTTCACCAGTTTAAGCCGTTCCTTGATCTTAAGATAAATTCAATAAAGGACGCAGGGTACCCGGATCTGGCGAAGGCTATTGTTGATGATCTTGACTGCCTAGAGCGTGAGCTTCAGACGTTTCGTGACCTCCGGGATGCAGGTGAGACTCGGATTTTTGCTGAGCTCGAGATTCAGATGCAGCGGGGCCGAGTAGATCGAGTTAAGACGAGCCTTGCTACTAGATTATCTTCGCTTGCCGAGCTCGATCTTTCTATTACCTCCTGTGCGACCGAGATAGACCAGCTCAGAAGAATGCTCCGTGAAAAAGAGGAGACTTTGGATATTCTTCAGATGACGAAAGCACAGGATCAGCAAACCCATACTGCTTTATCTGATGAGTTGAGATCCCTGGAGCAGAAGCTAGCCGAGACAGAAGAAATTGCTGCTAGGACTTCAGCCACTACCGAGGAGTCCATCAGGGCTGAGCTGAGACAAGCTTTTGATGAGAAGCTGTCTAGGCTTAATCAGCAGATTTTTGGCCATATTCTTGATGTATGATTTTGTTTGCTGAACACTTTGACTCTTTAGCCATTGTTACGGGAATAGGCTACCCGGCGACACGTGTTAGGTGTTGACTTTAGGATTTTTTGGCTAACCCCCAGCCTTCAACGGGTTTGATTAGCCTTTACCGACTACCGTTTGAGTCGGGCTAGCATGCGGATTATCGGAATCCGTTCCGCATGTAACGTTGTGCTAAGGGAATGAACTCCCTTAGACTTCGTGCTATGATGTCGAATACATAGACTTCGCCATTGTTACGGGAATAGGCTACCCGGCGACACGTGTTAGGTGTTGACTTCAGGATTTTTGGCTAACCCCCAGCCTTCAACGGATTTGATTAGTGTTAGGTGTTGACTTTAGGATTTTTGGCTAACCCCCAGCCTTCAACGGGTTTGATTAGCCTTTACCGACTACCGTTTGAGTCGGGCTAGCATGCGGATTATCGGAATCCGTTCCGCATGTAACGTTGTGCTAAGGGAATGAACTCCCTTAGACTTTTGTGCTACAACTTCGAATATGTAGGCTTCGCCATTGTTATAGGAATAGGCTACCCAGCAACGTGTTTTAAACGCTGACTTATCCCTACTTAGGCTTCGGGATAAAATACCCCAGACTGGTATTCTGGTGTCTTTTTCTATGGCTATGATGTCGAATACATAGACTTCGCCATTGTTACGGGAATAGGCTACCCGGCAACACGTGTTAGGTGTTGACTTTATCCCTACTTAGGTTTCGGGATAAAATACCCCAGACTGGTCTTCTGGTGTCTTTTTCTACGGCGAAAGACTAAACCGGCGACGCGTGTTAGGCGTCGGCATATCCCTTCTTAGGATTCAGGATGACATTCCCCATGCGTGTAAGGCATGGATTTTGGTGTTATTAATGACGACCTGCCACAATGTTGAATATGTGGACGGGTGTTCTTTTTAACGGTTAAGAACTAACCGGCAGCGCAGGTTAAGCGCAGACTTATCCTTGCTTAGGTTTCAGGATAAAATACCCCAGAATCAGACTCTGGTGTCTTTTTGTGCGGAAAAAGACTAAACCGGCAGCGCGTGTTAGGCGCAGACTTATCCCTGCTTAGGATTCGGGATAAACTTCCTAGGATGAATCCTAGATTGATAGATTCTTAGAAAAGGTTGGTGCGGGAAAGGAAGAATTTTATATTCTATTTCCCGGTCTTCTTTTAGGGTGAAGGCGAACCCAACAGACAAGGAAGGAAGAATTTTATATTCTATTCCCTGATTCTGGAAAGGAAGAATTTTATATTCTATTTCCAGCGAAGAAGAAACTAGAAGTGGGGTGTCCACTCCGAGAATCTGGAAAATTTAGATAAACTTGCCTTTTATAGGATGGGTTATCTAAACTGAAAATGGGTTCTTCGTTTATCGAAGTGGAATTTCAACTTTGGCTATAACCATGGGAAGGCTTGACCAAAGAGAAAGAGAAGGGAGTTCTTTCGTTTATCGAAAGGGGACTCTGAACTGAAAGTGGACCTCTTGTTCATGGAAAGAATCAAGAGGGCCAGAAAAACATTTTTGGTGGACTCACTGTCAATTGAAATTGATCAGTGAGGGATTTTGGTGGTGACAATGATTTTGGGTTATCCTCTAGAATATTAAGTGTAATATTCTTCGAGGAACTTCCCGGTAAATGAGTTATCCTGAATGTACTAGGGATAGTACTTTTTCAGGAACTTCCCATTTATTGGCATTAATTGCCTGGCGCCCTCTTGAGTAATCAGGCGATATGCGCCGTTTGAATAGACTGTGTCTATTACAAACGGTCCTTCCCATTTGGGTTCGAATTTACCTTTCTTCTTGGAAGTGAGGATTATTGGTCGGCGAGCAGCGAGGACCAGATCTCCTTCCTTGAAGCTTCTCTGTCGGACTCTTTTGTTGAAAGCCCTAGACATCCTGGCCTGATAGAACTCAATTTGCTGTTGAGCCTCCAAGCGCTTTTCATCCAGCCTCTCAAGCTCTTCGAGACGCTTCTGATTTCATCCAGCCTCTCGAGCTCTTCGAGACGCTTCTGATGTTGTTCCTCCGTCGTCATCTCCGTTGCGAGGGCGATCCGAAGGGACGGAATCTGAATTTCCAGCGGTAGCACAGCTTCACATCCGTACACCAGTGAATACGGGGTGGCACCTGTGGGCGTGCGTATGGTGGTGCGATAAGCCCAGAGTGCTTCACCGAGTTTATCATCCCAGTCTCGTTTATTGGTCTTCACGAGCTTTGACAGGATCTTAATGATCGTCTTGTTAAACGCCTCCGCTAATCCATTCGCGGCGGGATAATAAGGGGTTGATGAGACATCTGATGAAGGCGTTGCTTATAAATTGCGGACCGTTGTCATGAATGATCCTTCTTGGCACGCCGTGTCTGTAGATGACATGATGCTTGATGAAATTGATGACATTGTTCGTCTTTACTTCTTTAAGCGGAATTGCTTCAGCCCACTTTGAGAAGTAATCCGTGATCGCCAGAATGAATCGATCGCCTTTGACTGGGGGGGGAAAAATAGGACCAACAATGTCCATGCCCCATACTTCAAACGGCCATGACGTGATCGATGTGTGTAACTGCTCTGGCGGTTGATGCATATAATTGGCATGTATCTGGCAAGTGTGGCATTCTCGTGCGTATTCGATTGCGTCACGAACCATCGTTGGCCAGAAATATCCCATCCTCCTGATGCGATCATACAGTTTGGGACCGGGCTGATGCGCACCACATTCTCCCTCGTGTGTTCGAAAGGCATCGGAGTAATAAACCATTGTATCCCCTACGGTATAACGTATGGGTCTCGGCATTATAAAAGAATCTTGGCGCTCTTCGGCGAATTGATTCCCTTTCTTTTACGTCTTCTGGCAGAATACCATACTGGACGTAGTCAATGATGGAAAAACGCCAATCTCGGGACTCAGACCCAATTTGAGTTGAATTCACCTCCTTGGCGTTTACGTTTCTGTCATCTTCCTCTTCAATATTCCTACTGTATATGGGTACGCAGAGTTGATGCGTCCGTACTGTGACTAACAGTTCAGTTTCGGGAGGCTGTGCCAGTGATACTGCTAGTGCCGCCAGTGCATCTGCATAAGCGTTTTGGAGACGAGGGATATATTCGATAAAGAATTCTTTAAACGATTCTGCCATTTTGATGGCTTCCTGGTGGTACGGGATCAGGTCTTGGTTCCTGACTTCATACTCTCCACGGACCTGGTTGACTATCAATTGAGAATCTCCAAAAGCTTCGAGATATTCGACCCCTAGCTCCTTGGCGAAACTGAGTCCAATGAGAAGTGCATTGTACTCGGCCACGTTATTGGAACACAGACTAGTCAATGAATAAGCTCGGGGCATTACATGCTTTCCCGATGAGATTAAGATGACTCCAACTCTAGAGGAGACGGTAGGACATCCCGGGGTTATTACCCTATTAACTGCTCTTGAAGCACCATCAAAATATAATTGCCATACCTGCTGGTGCGATGTAGTGTTAACCTCGTGGGTTTCATCTGGCAAGTCATCATATACTTCTGCTTTGCCGCCAAAAGATCACAAATCGCTTGTCCCTTGACCGACTTTTGCTGTTTGAAATGCAAATCATACTGGGACAAGAGGATGGCCCATTTTGCCAACCGCCAATTCATCGAACCCGGTTGCGTCATAAATACTCGCTCGGGATTAACATTGGAGATAACATAAATTGTCTGTCCCACTAAGTAATGCCGCATCTTTTGCACTGCAAACACCAACGCGAGACATTCTTTCTCAATCATCGGATATCGAGACTCAGCGCCCACCAAAGTCCGACTTAAATAATAAACTGCCTGTTCGTGACCATTATCATCGTCTTGTGCTAACAAAGCACTTATCGAATGGTTCATCGCCTTGATATAAATCAAGAACGGTTTACCTGATTTTGGTGCAACGAGAACAGGAGGATTTGTCAGATATGTCTTGATATCCTCGAGTGCCTTTTGGCAGGCGTCGTCCCAAATAAATGACACACCCTTCTTGTTTAGTTTAGAGAAAGGTTGGCACTTCCCAGAGAGATTTGAAATAAACCATCTGATGTAAGCTAAACGCCCTTGCAATCCTCTGAGTTCTCTCAGATTCCTCGGGGGTTGCAATTCATGTATCGCTTTCACCTTATCGGGATCGATATGTATACCCTTAGTGGTGACGACGAACCCAAGGAATTTTCCACTAGACATTCCAAGGAATGATTTAGTGGGGTTCATCTTCAATTGATGACTCCTCATGAGATCGAACATCGTCTTCAAATCCTTGATGTGATCTTCTTTGTTGCGGCTTTTCACAACCAAATCATCAACGTAGCATTCGACTGTTTTCCTGAGATGTTCTTGGAAAATCTTAGTCATCGCTCGCTGGTATGTGGCACCGGCATTCTTCAGACCGAAAGGCATCACCGTATAGCAGAAGACGCCGAGGGGTGTTCTAAACGCCGTATGCTTCTCATCCTCTGGATGCATCTTGATCTGGTTATATCCCGAAAATCCATCCATGAAGGACATCCTCTCGAATCCACATGTATTGTCGATAATGACATCCGTGATTGGGAGAGGGAAATCGTCTTTCGGACATGCTTCATTCAGGTTCCTGAAGTCGATGCAAATCCTGATTTTGCCATTCTTCTTCATGACGGGAACGATGTTGGCTAACCAGTCTGGATGTTGTTCCTCTCGGATAAATCCTGATTCGATCAACTTCTTAACCTCTGCCTCAATGGCTTCCATAATCTGCGGACGAAACCGTCTTTGCTGTTGTTTGACAGGTTTGGCATCCGGCTTGATGTCAAGGCGGTGCATTGCCACATTAGGGTCGAGTCCTGGCATATCTTCGTAGTTCCAGGCGAAGACATCAATGTATTCTCTGATTAGGGCAATTAGTTCCTCCTTCTCATCTGGAGGAAGACTACCGCTGATGAATATGGGCTTTGGATTGGCCTCATCGCCCATATTAATTTGGACTACTTCATCTTCGGTCGGTGGTTCTCTCTGTTCGAACCTATCACCGTACTGCATGTTTAGGTGATGAACCCATGGGTCTTTCCATGTTGGCATTTGATCGTCATCCTCCAATGTAGATGGATCAGCTGTAGTCATGTTTGACATTAGGGCTTTGAATGCCTCTCCTAAACTTGTGTCGGAATCCTCAGCTGAAGAATCAGAAGCGTATCCTTTCTTAGTTTTGTTAGCAATTTGATCGATAATTTGCCAACCACATTCGTCATCTGATGAAACATAGCCTAAATCTGGCAAGTACCCATCCTTAGCTTTGTTAGCAATTTGATCGATAATTTGCCAACCACATTCGTCATCTGATGAAACATAGCCTAAGCCTCGCCCGTATTTATAATAATCCTCTGGTCTCCCTTTTGGTACGTATACTGCTTTGGCTGGAGTACGAGGACCTCGATCGAAGTATAAACCTTCTCCGAGTGTAAATTATAATAATCCTCTGGTCTCCCTTTTGGTACGTATACTGCTTTGGCTGGAGTACGAGGACCTCGATCGAAGTATAAACCTTCTCCGAGTGTGAAATCGTATCCATGCTTTTCCATGAGCTTGCGCGCTTCCGGACTATATTTAGATAAATGCTGACCAGGTTTGTCATCATCTTCATCTTCACTTAGGAAATGATCTGGCAACGAAAGATTTTCTCCTTTACCATAAATTTTATTTTAATATCGGCAAGTTGCCAGTTACAACCGCCATCTGACGATTGTTCATCGTCAAGATTGATTACAAAGGGTACAATGTCATTTAAAACAAAACCGCCATTGTAATCGAATCCGGCCTCGGAATCAGCTTCTTCTCCGCTGTCCGTGCCTTGGATCGATGGTTCCGTGTCAGATTCGTTACCATAAAGGAGAGAATCGGTGAAGTAATTCTCATACCCTTTGAATGGTTGCTTATCTGCGACCACCGTCCTGACCCTTCCATCAGTGTCGACATATTTCAGACACTGATGTAAGGTGGAGGGAACTATAACATTACTATGGATCCAAGGCCGACCCAATAGTAAATTATAGGATGTCTCAGCATCTATCACGTAACACGTGACCTCCGTCTTCAGATCGCCCATTTGGCATTTTATTCGGATCTTCCCCAAAGGCCTTGACCCGCTGGTGTTGAATCCGTAAATGACTGTGCCTGTAGACGCCAATTTGCTGACTGGAATGCCAAGACTATGCATTAGGCGAAGCGGCATAATGCTCACAGCGGAACCCGGATCTACTTGGATTCGGTTGACCTCGCTAGAGCCAATGTATCCGACAAAATACAAGGGCCGATCATGGTTTGAATTCTTCGTCTGCATGTCTTCTTTGGTGAAGGTGATGCAGGGAATGTTCTTAGCTGCCACATTGCACTGTTGAGCTAACAGTTCTAGTTCCTCAGGCGCCGGTTTGATCCGAGTGAGGAATGCTTCTGAATCGGCCAAGGCCTCTTGCAATGCTTCTCTAGTTTCTTTAGACAGCCGCAGCAACTCATATAGCGTTATCCGCGCTGGAATATTAGCTAGCTGAGCCATGATGTCAAAGGCGCGTGGAGTTTTCGAACTCTCCGGTTTATCCTTTCCAATCGGACGACTGAAACGAGATTGCTTCGGATTTTGAACCTCCTCGGGCCTCTTTTCTTTATGTTTATCTACCGGCTGTCGTAGAGCTTCTTTACCCAGTGTGGGACTCGTAATCACCCCCATTTCTGTGAGAGTTTTGGCTGGTCCCCGTTTGTTCACCCCCTGCTCACTAGGTGGCGGATAGTTGTAGTGATACTCGTTTCCGCTTCGGGTCGCAAAAACTTCTTGTTCTTCTTCGGAAAGCGGGAAAGTGGGGATTCTTTCGTCATCTTCCCCTGGGATAGCAGAGACTCCATAACAAGACTTCCCTTTTCCTTTAGACTTCCTCCCGGATGACGAACCGGCCCATTGTTCATCTCCAATCAGATCTGGATGAACCCAAAGGATTTCGCCATTTGGGGTTGTGTGCGGCACAAGTCCCTTTTGGCGCTGTCCGTGCGGGTCGTCATTCACCGTCTTCATCCCGACTTTGGTGACGCGTTTTGGCTCGAACCAAGTTGTAGGCACCGACCCAAAACTGATTGACACTGCGTTTGCCCCCACATTCTTGGCTGGTTTCGGGGTTATGACCCCTACGTCGATTAACGCCTGGATCTTGTCCTTGAGGTGGTAGCATGATCTCGTAGGGTGGTGGACCGCTCTGTGGTACGCGCAGTACTTTGGATCCGTCACCTTGCTGGCTCCCTCTTGATCCACGACCGCCGGCAGCTGGATTTTGTTCTTCTCCAGAGGTCCACAAATTGAACGATCAAACCTTTAAACAGTTAGGATCGTCTCAAATTCCCATCTTGGTCAAACCTTTAAACAGTTAGGACCAAAGCCAAAATCCCCTCTCGATTCGTTCCATGAACGAGAGGTCCACAAATTGAACGATCAAACCTTTAAACAGTTAGGATCGTCTCAAATTCCCATCTTGGTCAAACCTTTAAACAGTTAGGACCAAAGCCAAAATCCCCTCTCGATTCGTTCCATGAACGAGAGGTCCACAAATTGAACGATCAAACCTTTAAACAGTTAGGATCGTCTCAAATTCCCATCTTGGTCAAACCTTTAAACAGTTAGGACCAAAGCCAAAATCCCCTCTCGATTCGTTCCATGAACGAGAGGTCCACAAATTGAACGATCAAACCTTTAAACAGTTAGGATCGTCTCAAATTCCCATCTTGGTCAAACCTTTAAACAGTTAGGACCAAAGCCAAAATCCCCTCTCGATTCGTTCCATGAACGAGAGGTCCACAAATTGAACGATCAAACCTTTAAACAGTTAGGATCGTCTCAAATTCCCATCTTGGTCAAACCTTTAAACAGTTAGGACCAAAGCCAAAATCCCCTCTCGATTCGTTCCATGAACGAGAGGTCCACAAATTGAACGATCAAACCTTTAAACAGTTAGGATCGTCTCAAATTCCCATCTTGGTCAAACCTTTAAACAGTTAGGACCAAAGCCAAAATCCCCTCTCGATTCGTTCCATGAACGAGAGGTCCACAAATTGAACGATCAAACCTTTAAACAGTTAGGATCGTCTCAAATTCCCATCTTGGTCAAACCTTTAAACAGTTAGGACCAAAGCCAAAATCCCCTCTCGATTCGTTCCATGAACGAGAGGTCCACAAATTGAACGATCAAACCTTTAAACAGTTAGGATCGTCTCAAATTCCCATCTTGGTCAAACCTTTAAACAGTTAGGACCAAAGCCAAAATCCCCTCTCGATTCGTTCCATGAACGAGAGGTCCACAAATTGAACGATCAAACCTTTAAACAGTTAGGATCGTCTCAAATTCCCATCTTGGTCAAACCTTTAAACAGTTAGGACCAAAGCCAAAATCCCCTCTCGATTCGTTCCATGAACGAGAGGTCCACAAATTGAACGATCAAACCTTTAAACAGTTAGGATCGTCTCAAATTCCCATCTTGGTCAAACCTTTAAACAGTTAGGACCAAAGCCAAAATCCCCTCTCGATTCGTTCCATGAACGAGAGGTCCACAAATTGAACGATCAAACCTTTAAACAGTTAGGATCGTCTCAAATTCCCATCTTGGTCAAACCTTTAAACAGTTAGGACCAAAGCCAAAATCCCCTCTCGATTCGTTCCATGAACGAGAGGTCCACAAATTGAACGATCAAACCTTTAAACAGTTAGGATCGTCTCAAATTCCCATCTTGGTCAAACCTTTAAACAGTTAGGACCAAAGCCAAAATCCCCTCTCGATTCGTTCCATGAACGAGAGGTCCACAAATTGAACGATCAAACCTTTAAACAGTTAGGATCGTCTCAAATTCCCATCTTGGTCAAACCTTTAAACAGTTAGGACCAAAGCCAAAATCCCCTCTCGATTCGTTCCATGAACGAGAGGTCCACAAATTGAACGATCAAACCTTTAAACAGTTAGGATCGTCTCAAATTCCCATCTTGGTCAAACCTTTAAACAGTTAGGACCAAAGCCAAAATCCCCTCTCGATTCGTTCCATGAACGAGAGGTCCACAAATTGAACGATCAAACCTTTAAACAGTTAGGATCGTCTCAAATTCCCATCTTGGTCAAACCTTTAAACAGTTAGGACCAAAGCCAAAATCCCCTCTCGATTCGTTCCATGAACGAGAGGTCCACAAATTGAACGATCAAACCTTTAAACAGTTAGGATCGTCTCAAATTCCCATCTTGGTCAAACCTTTAAACAGTTAGGACCAAAGCCAAAATCCCCTCTCGATTCGTTCCATGAACGAGAGGTCCACAAATTGAACGATCAAACCTTTAAACAGTTAGGATCGTCTCAAATTCCCATCTTGGTCAAACCTTTAAACAGTTAGGACCAAAGCCAAAATCCCCTCTCGATTCGTTCCATGAACGAGAGGTCCACAAATTGAACGATCAAACCTTTAAACAGTTAGGATCGTCTCAAATTCCCATCTTGGTCAAACCTTTAAACAGTTAGGACCAAAGCCAAAATCCCCTCTCGATTCGTTCCATGAACGAGAGGTCCACAAATTGAACGATCAAACCTTTAAACAGTTAGGATCGTCTCAAATTCCCATCTTGGTCAAACCTTTAAACAGTTAGGACCAAAGCCAAAATCCCCTCTCGATTCGTTCCATGAACGAGAGGTCCACAAATTGAACGATCAAACCTTTAAACAGTTAGGATCGTCTCAAATTCCCATCTTGGTCAAACCTTTAAACAGTTAGGACCAAAGCCAAAATCCCCTCTCGATTCGTTCCATGAACGAGAGGTCCACAAATTGAACGATCAAACCTTTAAACAGTTAGGATCGTCTCAAATTCCCATCTTGGTCAAACCTTTAAACAGTTAGGACCAAAGCCAAAATCCCCTCTCGATTCGTTCCATGAACGAGAGGTCCACAAATTGAACGATCAAACCTTTAAACAGTTAGGATCGTCTCAAATTCCCATCTTGGTCAAACCTTTAAACAGTTAGGACCAAAGCCAAAATCCCCTCTCGATTCGTTCCATGAACGAGAGGTCCACAAATTGAACGATCAAACCTTTAAACAGTTAGGATCGTCTCAAATTCCCATCTTGGTCAAACCTTTAAACAGTTAGGACCAAAGCCAAAATCCCCTCTCGATTCGTTCCATGAACGAGAGGTCCACAAATTGAACGATCAAACCTTTAAACAGTTAGGATCGTCTCAAATTCCCATCTTGGTCAAACCTTTAAACAGTTAGGACCAAAGCCAAAATCCCCTCTCGATTCGTTCCATGAACGAGAGGTCCACAAATTGAACGATCAAACCTTTAAACAGTTAGGATCGTCTCAAATTCCCATCTTGGTCAAACCTTTAAACAGTTAGGACCAAAGCCAAAATCCCCTCTCGATTCGTTCCATGAACGAGAGGTCCACAAATTGAACGATCAAACCTTTAAACAGTTAGGATCGTCTCAAATTCCCATCTTGGTCAAACCTTTAAACAGTTAGGACCAAAGCCAAAATCCCCTCTCGATTCGTTCCATGAACGAGAGGTCCACAAATTGAACGATCAAACCTTTAAACAGTTAGGATCGTCTCAAATTCCCATCTTGGTCAAACCTTTAAACAGTTAGGACCAAAGCCAAAATCCCCTCTCGATTCGTTCCATGAACGAGAGGTCCACAAATTGAACGATCAAACCTTTAAACAGTTAGGATCGTCTCAAATTCCCATCTTGGTCAAACCTTTAAACAGTTAGGACCAAAGCCAAAATCCCCTCTCGATTCGTTCCATGAACGAGAGGTCCACAAATTGAACGATCAAACCTTTAAACAGTTAGGATCGTCTCAAATTCCCATCTTGGTCAAACCTTTAAACAGTTAGGACCAAAGCCAAAATCCCCTCTCGATTCGTTCCATGAACGAGAGGTCCACAAATTGAACGATCAAACCTTTAAACAGTTAGGATCGTCTCAAATTCCCATCTTGGTCAAACCTTTAAACAGTTAGGACCAAAGCCAAAATCCCCTCTCGATTCGTTCCATGAACGAGAGGTCCACAAATTGAACGATCAAACCTTTAAACAGTTAGGATCGTCTCAAATTCCCATCTTGGTCAAACCTTTAAACAGTTAGGACCAAAGCCAAAATCCCCTCTCGATTCGTTCCATGAACGAGAGGTCCACAAATTGAACGATCAAACCTTTAAACAGTTAGGATCGTCTCAAATTCCCATCTTGGTCAAACCTTTAAACAGTTAGGACCAAAGCCAAAATCCCCTCTCGATTCGTTCCATGAACGAGAGGTCCACAAATTGAACGATCAAACCTTTAAACAGTTAGGATCGTCTCAAATTCCCATCTTGGTCAAACCTTTAAACAGTTAGGACCAAAGCCAAAATCCCCTCTCGATTCGTTCCATGAACGAGAGGTCCACAAATTGAACGATCAAACCTTTAAACAGTTAGGATCGTCTCAAATTCCCATCTTGGTCAAACCTTTAAACAGTTAGGACCAAAGCCAAAATCCCCTCTCGATTCGTTCCATGAACGAGAGGTCCACAAATTGAACGATCAAACCTTTAAACAGTTAGGATCGTCTCAAATTCCCATCTTGGTCAAACCTTTAAACAGTTAGGACCAAAGCCAAAATCCCCTCTCGATTCGTTCCATGAACGAGAGGTCCACAAATTGAACGATCAAACCTTTAAACAGTTAGGATCGTCTCAAATTCCCATCTTGGTCAAACCTTTAAACAGTTAGGACCAAAGCCAAAATCCCCTCTCGATTCGTTCCATGAACGAGAGGTCCACAAATTGAACGATCAAACCTTTAAACAGTTAGGATCGTCTCAAATTCCCATCTTGGTCAAACCTTTAAACAGTTAGGACCAAAGCCAAAATCCCCTCTCGATTCGTTCCATGAACGAGAGGTCCACAAATTGAACGATCAAACCTTTAAACAGTTAGGATCGTCTCAAATTCCCATCTTGGTCAAACCTTTAAACAGTTAGGACCAAAGCCAAAATCCCCTCTCGATTCGTTCCATGAACGAGAGGTCCACAAATTGAACGATCAAACCTTTAAACAGTTAGGATCGTCTCAAATTCCCATCTTGGTCAAACCTTTAAACAGTTAGGACCAAAGCCAAAATCCCCTCTCGATTCGTTCCATGAACGAGAGGTCCACAAATTGAACGATCAAACCTTTAAACAGTTAGGATCGTCTCAAATTCCCATCTTGGTCAAACCTTTAAACAGTTAGGACCAAAGCCAAAATCCCCTCTCGATTCGTTCCATGAACGAGAGGTCCACAAATTGAACGATCAAACCTTTAAACAGTTAGGATCGTCTCAAATTCCCATCTTGGTCAAACCTTTAAACAGTTAGGACCAAAGCCAAAATCCCCTCTCGATTCGTTCCATGAACGAGAGGTCCACAAATTGAACGATCAAACCTTTAAACAGTTAGGATCGTCTCAAATTCCCATCTTGGTCAAACCTTTAAACAGTTAGGACCAAAGCCAAAATCCCCTCTCGATTCGTTCCATGAACGAGAGGTCCACAAATTGAACGATCAAACCTTTAAACAGTTAGGATCGTCTCAAATTCCCATCTTGGTCAAACCTTTAAACAGTTAGGACCAAAGCCAAAATCCCCTCTCGATTCGTTCCATGAACGAGAGGTCCACAAATTGAACGATCAAACCTTTAAACAGTTAGGATCGTCTCAAATTCCCATCTTGGTCAAACCTTTAAACAGTTAGGACCAAAGCCAAAATCCCCTCTCGATTCGTTCCATGAACGAGAGGTCCACAAATTGAACGATCAAACCTTTAAACAGTTAGGATCGTCTCAAATTCCCATCTTGGTCAAACCTTTAAACAGTTAGGACCAAAGCCAAAATCCCCTCTCGATTCGTTCCATGAACGAGAGGTCCACAAATTGAACGATCAAACCTTTAAACAGTTAGGATCGTCTCAAATTCCCATCTTGGTCAAACCTTTAAACAGTTAGGACCAAAGCCAAAATCCCCTCTCGATTCGTTCCATGAACGAGAGGTCCACAAATTGAACGATCAAACCTTTAAACAGTTAGGATCGTCTCAAATTCCCATCTTGGTCAAACCTTTAAACAGTTAGGACCAAAGCCAAAATCCCCTCTCGATTCGTTCCATGAACGAGAGGTCCACAAATTGAACGATCAAACCTTTAAACAGTTAGGATCGTCTCAAATTCCCATCTTGGTCAAACCTTTAAACAGTTAGGACCAAAGCCAAAATCCCCTCTCGATTCGTTCCATGAACGAGAGGTCCACAAATTGAACGATCAAACCTTTAAACAGTTAGGATCGTCTCAAATTCCCATCTTGGTCAAACCTTTAAACAGTTAGGACCAAAGCCAAAATCCCCTCTCGATTCGTTCCATGAACGAGAGGTCCACAAATTGAACGATCAAACCTTTAAACAGTTAGGATCGTCTCAAATTCCCATTTGGTCAAACCTTTAAACAGTTAGGACCAAAGCCAAAATCCCCTCTCGATTCGTTCCATGAACGAGAGGTCCACAAATTGGATGATCAAACCTTTAAACAGTTAGGATCATCTCAGAACTCCCACTTGGTCAAACCTTACTACAGTTAGGACCAAAACCAAAATCCCCTTTCGATTCCTTCCATGAACGAGAGGTCCAGCTTCGATTTGTGCAATCAAAACTATAAAAGTTAAGATTGCTTCCAATCTCAATTGATCAAACCTTATTCAGATTCTCTGAATAGAAATCCCAATTTAAATTTCCTTTGTACCAGGAGATAGAATATAAAATTCTTCCTCTCCATCATCGGGTTTATCTCTACCAACAAACAAGAGACCAGGAGATAGAATATAAAATTCTTCCTCTCCATCATCGGGTTTATCTCTACCAACAAACAAGAGACCAGGAGATAGAATATAAAATTCTTCCTCTCCATCATCGGGTTTATCTCTACCAACAAACAAGAGATCAGGAGATAGAATATAAAATTCTTCCTCTCCGATTTCGGGTTTATCTCTACCAACAAACAAGAGACCAGGAGATAGAATATAAAATTCTTCCTCTCCATCATCGGGTTTATCTCTACCAACAAACAAGAGACCAGGAGATAGAATATAAAATTCTTCCTCTCCGATTCTGGGTTCATCTCTACCAACAAAAAGAGACCTGAATACTCCAATAGGTACACGAGTCTAAACTGTTTCCCTATCATCAACAGGAAGTTTCTAGAGAATATTACTCAGAATATTCTTAAGAATAACCTGAATACTCCAAATAGGTATAAGAGTCTAAACTGTTTCCCTATCCTCAACAGGAAGTTTCTGGAGAATATCAGTTAAAATATTCTTGAGAATAACCTGACTACCCCTAAACGGGTATATGCAGTGTCAACTTGACGACAAGAGCTGATTTCACAAGTACAAGTTCCAGCTTTAATTCAAGATCTCTACAATGGACAAGCGATAAACGCGATGCCGGGAAGAATCTTAACTATTCTACAAAGCACTGAATAGATTGAGAGACAAAGAGATCAAAAGTTGAAGCCACCTACGGGTTCCTCTACACGATCTACTCAACCAAGCATTGAAAGGATCGTAAGTAAGACCTATCTTATCCAAAGCATCCCAGAACTCCTCTATAAAAGATTGAGTCTGGAATACTTTGGAGGGGGTATCTGTAGGCGTCAAAAAATGCTGAAAGATATCCAAATACAGCTCAAGAGGAAATCATCCAAAAAGGTAGAAGAACACAAGTCTTTACTGTCTCGCACGCGAGACAGACTTGACTGTCTCGCCGTGCGAGACAGACTTGACTGTCTCGCCGCGCGAGACAGTCTTTACTGTCTCGCGGGCGAGACAGACTTTTACTGTCTCGCCCACGCGAGAGCGAGACAGTATTTACTGTCTCGCCGTGCGAGACAGAATTTACTGTCTTGCACGTGAGACAGCGTTCAGATGGTCAAAACTACCTTTGCAACTGCCCTACACGTGGCCACTAACTGTTCAAGAACGTGGGAAACGTCGTGGGCGAGAATCACGTGGATAACTGCCAAAATAACGGAGTTTGAAACGTGGGAAGACAGTTACATCGAAAACTGCCAGAAATGTAGACAGTATTTTACTGTCTCGCTGGGCGAGACAGCAAATTCGAGACAGCAAACACTGTCTCGCCCGTCGAGACAGCAAAAGCTGTCTCGCGAACCTGTTTTCTGCCAACTGTTCTTGGAGGTTATAAATACGCCATTTTTCCAGGGGGCTGATAAGGCGGATCATTTTGAGCACTTCAGAGCAATCCAGAGCAATCCAGAGCAGAGAGAGAGCAGAGGTCTTGAACTTCCAGCCAATCCTTGAAATTGAGCTTTGACTTGATTTCAAGAAGAACAACTATCTTACTTCGATAAGATATCGTTTCAATTTCTCACTTCGATAAACGAAGTCAGAATCATAAACCCCTCACGGTTCAATCAGAATCTGTGATTTGGTGGTCCACGAGTCAAAGCGCTCCCGGCACAGGCAAAGATCCCACGAAAGCAGTGATCCAAACAACGATCCTGCGTTTATTTTCTCAAGAGTTGTAATTTTCTTTTTGTTGTGTAAAAGAGTCTTATAAAAAGGCTGTTTTCTTTGAATTTATTGTAATCGACTAAAGATATAATGAATTCGACAACAAAACCGACTTTTGGCGAAAACAGATACGTCGCTCGATGGCTCATTAGTTCGTGTTGAGCCGTGTTAAGGGACCTATGTTGAGCCGTCTTAAGGGATCTATAAGCAATTTTATATGCCTACAGATACCCCCTCCAAAGTATTTCAGTCTCGTTCTTTTATAGAGAAGTCTGGAATACTTTGGATATGACTGTCCCAACCTTCAATCGGTGTAACGGGCTCTTGGAATAGCTTCTATTCTCGATTCCTTCAATCCTCCAGGCTATTCGGTGCTTTGTCGAATGCTTGAGAGGGTTCCGGTGCTGTATTTATTGTCTGACCGTTGTCAGAATTTTGAATTTGAAGTCGATTCTTGATTTCCTAGCTTTTTAGCTCGAGTTAGTTGCTTCAACATGAGATTGACCATCGGTTGACGGCTTTGAATCTTCATTGTGACGCGTTGTCCGGCGTTTAACACAGTTTATACTCGTAAGTATTTTGGAGTCTACACAGTTTAAGCTCTTAAGGAGTTGGAGCGGGGAGGTCTAGTTTATACTCATACACTCCTGGGAGTTATGTTGAGCTATTCTTAAGAATATTTTTAGAAAAATATTCTCCAGAAACTTCTCAACAAAGAGAAGGGAATAGTTTATACTCGTATACCTTATTGGAGTATTCTTTAGGTTCAAATAATCTGAACCGGCCCAAAAAATGTGCCAAAAAGGTAGTATTTGGGTTCAAAAAATCTCTCCGACCCTTCCAAATATATGGTAGAGGGGTTAAATAGGTGGAGGACTGAACCGTAGGTTGATCTAAGGTCATTCCAATGCTTAATTCAGCCCCAATTTGAATTCTGGTTCAAGTTTGGTTCAAACTGGTTCAATTTGGTTCAATCTGACTCAATCTGGCTCAATTTGGCTAATTCTGGTCTGGTCTGGTCCAGCCAGGCTCAATTCTGGCTCAATTTGGCTCATTCTGGCTCAATCGGGCTCAACCTGGCTCAATTTGGCTCAATCTGGCTTGGTCTGGTTCAGCCCTGGTCTGGTCTGGTTCAGCCAGATCTGGTTCAAGGCTATAAAAGGGTTCTTTTTTCTTCTTTCTTTTCTTTTTCTTTTTCTTTTCTTTTCTCCCTAGGGCCGGCCGAACCCCTCCCCTCTTCTCTTGATTTCTCTTCCATCGAGCACCCATTCTTTTTAAATCTTGATATTTGTCTTGGATCTGGCTTTCCTTTGAATCGTGGACTGAGGAATCTCCCAAAATCTCCAAATAAAAAGTTTCTCTCAGGCCCCTCGAGCGTGTGGTTCAAGTTTCCTTAAAGGTCTCGCCTTTATTGGATTTTGGGCTTTTCTTCAGGTAAATCCTCCGCCATCTTGATCTATTTCATGTTTGATCTAGTATATGGAGTCGCGGGATCACATATAAGGGTTGAGGGTGTGATTTGATGCCTCAAACTTGTCTTTTTTAGGGTAAAAATGGGATTTTTCCTTTTCTAGATCTAATCCTTCAATTTACCTTGCAGGTTTCTATGTCCCGTATGGCGAGGGGTCAATCCTCTACCGTGCCGACTGATGGCGCGCCTCCCTCTTATGCCGGTGAGCCACTTTTTTCTGGAAATTTACAAATTGGTCCATTTTTTCTTGGAAATTTGCAAATTGGTCCTTTTAACCCCACGTTGTTCTCCTTGGTGAGGCAATCGGGAAGAGCCTTGATTCTCCTTGGTGAGGATCGACGCTTTGAAGATAGAAATTTTACAAATTAACCCTCTTTTTTCTGGAAATTTGCAAATTGGTCCTTTTAACCCCACGTTGTTCTCCTTGGTGAGGCAATCGGGAAGAGCCTTGATTCTCCTTGGTGGGGATCGACGCTTCAAAGATATGTTTTGCTTGGTCAAAACACTATCTCATAATAAATAAAGGGGGCGTTTTGTCGCTGCGTTGTGCCTTATAAGGCAGGGATATATTATCGATATACCCTATCTTATGAAGGCGCAACGTGGCCAAAACGTCACACCCTTTATAAGGCAATGACTCTATCTTACCCCTTCGTAAGATGAGTTCAATTTCCTTTTATAACTGGAATTAACAAACGTTTAATTGCTTGTTCTCAGTTGAATACCCTTCTGGAGCGTTCTCATCTCACGCAGTATACGGGCGTCGTGGCGAGTATTATTCGACCTCCGACGATGTTTCCCCTATCCCAGTCACTCCTCAGTTCGTTTTGGGCACATCGACTGAGGTTGTCCAGGCGGTGAAGGAAGGTGGGCACCGAGCTCTTCGACAGTTGATTACCGATGCACCTCTTGTGAAGGACGCCAGTTCCGTTCAGTCTCTCAGGAAGACTGATTTCTTGTTTGGCGATTCTGTCAGAGACCCCGATGCAGCATTTATTGACGCCAAGCAGTGGCTTCATAAGACTGGCAATGGCTTCTTCTATTTACCGAAGATTCCTCGGCACCGTTCCTTGACTGAGCTCAGGCGTCAGGCTGTGAAACGGGAGATGTCGTGGCGCTTGACAGAGGAGCACGAGAGCGTTCACTGCGGCTACATTACTCATCAGGAAGTTCCTGGTTCGAGCAGGAATCATATTGTTGGACTGCGTCCTGGAGTACTAGGGCTAGATGCACCGCCCCGTAACGAGTTCCTTGCCTCTGCTTCCACTTTGAGGAATCACCTCGCTAACTTAAGACGGGAGATGCCAGCGCCGCGCCATAGATTCTATGGTTGGGTCCATTCTTTGGACAAGTTTTGGTGGACCCGTATGACGACGTATGTCTTGAGCCGATGGGGCGAGGAGTTGCACGCTTGTGGTTTATATACAGCCGTTCGTGCCACCATGTATGGCTTGCCTGTCAGCGCAAGGCATTTCTGTGCTTTGTTCGAGCTTTATAATTCAGATTCGAACACTTTTCTGACCCGGCAAGGGGAATTGGGCTTGGCTCTTCACGAGATGCACAGGATTTCTGGCTTACCCATGGGACAGATGTTGTATCAGGAATACTTTCCCTCCAACCATGAATTAAGTCTGCTGAAGGATCGTATGCCCGATCGCTACGAGACTCTATGGGATCTCACTTGTCACTATCATATAGCTTTGGCGCAGTCTGAGCCTTTAGCAAAGAGGACTAAGACATTCGTGAGTCTGAAGCAGTTTGCCAATTATTTGTTCAAGAATCTGGAGAGTAATTCTGGCGAGGCTATTTGTGAGTTGGCCCCACTTACTCCCTCAGGGGTGAACATTCTGATGAAGAAGATTGACGCTCATTCTTATACCACTAGCAGTTCTGAGGGTGGTTTTCCTGCAGGGACCAAGTTCAAATCATTCTTGTGGCATGCTACCGCACCGATTCGACCCATGACCCTTCTTGCCGGTTTCCTCGCTATTTGGTTAAAGAAATGCGTGGTCTCGTACCAGTCTTGTGACGCTCTGCCCTTGGAAGTACTCTATCCAGCAGTTCAGCTTGCCTACAAGAAAGAACTCTCACTTCTTCCGGTGATGGTGGCTAACATTCACCGAGGGCTTCGACAGCTTTCTGGTGCCTTTACACGGGAGGAAAAGGACTCGCCGACTCAGATTCCCACCCTTAAGACAGAGCTCCCGTACACTTACTTGATGGCTTGGTTTGTCCTTCACCGTCCCGATATGATGTCGGTACCGAGTGCCACAGATCATTCCGTTCCTTTACTACAATTGCTTGAGAACGGCAAGTGGGAGGGGCGCGGATTTTCTGACGTCAGGCAGCAGCTGCAGGTCCACAAGTGTTGGACATTTTCCACTTGCTTTCCGCAGTTCTCCGGACGGCGGATTTTCTGACATCAGACAGCAGCTGCAGGTCCACAAGTGTTGGACATTTTCCACTTGCTTTCCGCAGTTCTCCGGCCGATACGGCGATAGTTTGACAGATGAGGAGAGGCCGAGAGAGTATCGAACTCACTTGGACATCGGGTGCTTCAACTGGCTGGTAAATATTAGGCCAGGTTATTTGACTTTTCGGGTGAGGGATCAGTGCTTCATAGAGCCATATCTACCCTGTCGATTCGCTCGTCAGTTTGGCTACGATCAGCTTTACGTCGGGAATCCTCGTCAGCAGCTTCGTGCCCACGGTGGTTTGGTAGATGGTCTCCGTGCGTGGTTGTGGACCGTGACTGGCTGTACTGGTGCTAAATTCAGTCTCCCGAGTGCTGATCGGCAGTTGAACCTTACTTTCTTAAGCTGCAAGTGGTTGTTAGCAGCCAACAAGACCATTCCCGTGAAGCCGATTGCAGAGCTAGAGGCCGAGGAAGCTTCTCAGGTTGATTCCCGTAGGATTTGGGAAAATGCCCGATCATAGAGGACACGGAACAAGACTCGTCGGATTGATGAAAAGGGAAAGAAGACCTTTCATTCCGCAGACGAGGCTTCAGGCGGAGATCCTGAAGGTTATGAAGACTTTTCTGAGCGAGGTTTGCTATTCATCTTTTCCTTCCATCTTCTAGAAACATTGAAACTGACTATGGTTTGATGTTTCAGGGACCACAGTTGACCAGGATGAAGAGTTCCGTCCCCCTCCCCAGGCGAGACCTTCGATTATTGTCCCTGCTGCTAGGCGGAAGAGATTAGCCCGCAAGCCGCGTGCAGCTTCCCGAGCATCTGATATGGACTTGGCTGGTGATGATCCTGCTAGTGACGGAGGTAACATCTACTCCGTAAACCACCTTCTTGGTTATTCGGAACATTGACTCATACTTTTCCATCTCTATATAGGAGATCGTGGAGAGAGCGAAATGAGTCCCGATTCCATTCCTGTGTCTCCTAGTGAGCCTGACCCGCTGCCCCAGTTTACGAGGCCTACAGGGGTTGCTGACGTCAGGGAGGATAGCAATGTAGGACCTGATTCTGCAGACCCAGGTACATCTACTATTGACAATGTATCTTTTAGATGGTATACAAAAGAATTTGTGTATCCTCTAATCATCTCTGTACACCTTGCTTCTTCAGATAACCTGCAGGAGGCATCCGTGGATTTTGGGAATAAAGAGGCTAACACATCCATGAGGGGTAACTCATTTCTGTTGGTTGTAGTCTCTTTATTCTTCTTTGGTACTCATATTCTTTTACATCAGATTTCTCCATTGATGATTTTGATGAGGAAGGCTTGATAGCGGACACTCCTACACTCCACTTCATGTATAGCTCTCCTCAGTTTGATGGCCAGCTACCTGGAGACATATTTTTCGAACCCACGTTCGATAAGAATCTCGAGGATGATTCTTTCGAAGGTATATGCTTCCTCCCAGATTAATTATAGGACTAGTCAATTTTGACTAATACAGCTATAATGTGATGCCTCTGAGAATTCTGCTTTGTATTTAACAGGAGTTTTTGTTGAGAATGACCCCGTTGAGCCGGCTATGGGACCAACTACATCCGTTGATACACCCCCAGTCGTTATACCTTCATCACCCCCAGTGACTCAAGAGGGTATGAATACTATTTATTTACTCTCCAAGGTCTTTTTCTGACGGTTTTGTCTTCTTTTATCGTGCAGGGCCTTCTTTTCATCTTCATATTCTGGCAAGGGAGTTGTTATCTGATGATGATCCTGAGAGGATTGTCATCTGTATAGAAGTCCGCTCCTTCTTCTCTTTCATGAATGCTATGATTGGCAAGCTTTTCCACGGCGGGCTTTCTCTTCACCAGTTTAAGCCGTTCCTTGATCTTAAGATAAATTCAATAAAGGACGCAGGGTACCCGGATCTGGCGAAGGCTATTGTTGATGATCTTGACTACCTAGCGCGTGAGCTTCAGACGTTTTGTGACCTCCGGGATGCAGGTGCCTCCTCATTTATTGCTGCCGAGCTGGACACCCGTTTACAGTCATCACACGAGACTCAGGTTCTTGCTGATCTCGAGATTCAGATGCAGCGGGGCCGAGTAGATCGAGTTAGGAAGAGTCTTGCTACTAAGTTATCTTCGCTTGCCGAGCTCGATCTTTCTATTACCTCCTGTGCGACCGAGATCTCCCTTAGACTTCGTGCTATGATGTCGAATACATAGACTTCGCCATTGTTACGGGAATAGGCTACCCGGCGACACGTGTTAGGTGTTGACTTTAGGATTTTTGGCTAACCCCCAGCCTTCAACGGGTTTGATTAGCCTTTACCGACTACCGTTTGAGTCGGGCTAGCATGCGAATTGTCTAAATCCGTTTCGCATGTGATGTTGTGCTAAGGGAATGAACTCCCTTAGACTTTTGTGCTACAACTTTGAATATGTAGGCTTCGCCATTGTTATAGGAATAGGCTACCCAGCAACGTGTTTTAAACGTTGACTTATCCCTACTTAGGCTTCGGGATAAAATACCCCAGATTGGTATTCTGGTGTCTTTTTCTATGGCGAAAGACTAAACCAGCGGCGCGTGTTAGGCGTCTGCATATCCTTTCTTAGGATTCAGGATGAAATTCCCCACGCGTGTAAGGCATGGATTTTGGTGTTATTAACAACACCCTGCCACAATGTTGAATATGTGGACGGGTGTTCTTTTTAGCGGTTAAGAACTAACCGGCAGCGCAGGTTATGCACAGACTTATCCTTACTTAGGTTTCAGGACAGAATACCCCAGAATCGAACTCTGGTGTCTTTTTGTACGGAAAAAGACTAAACCGGCAGCGCGTGTTAGGCGTAGACTTATCCCTGCTTAGGATTCGGGATAAACTTCCTAGGATGAATCCTAAATTGACAAATTTTGGAAGCGATCAATGTGGAAAAGGAAGAATTTTATATTCTATTTCCCGGTCTTCTTTTAGGGTGAAGGCAAACCCGGAAAACAAGGAAGGAAGAATTTTATATTCTATTCCCTGATTCTGGAAAGGAAGAATTTTATATTCTATTTCCAGGGAAAAAGAAACTAGAAGTGGGATCTCCACTCCGAGAATCTGGAAAATTTAGATAAACTTGCCTTTTATAGGATTGGTTATCTAAATTGAAAAAAAGAGTTCTTCGTTTATCGAAGTGAAGTTTCAACTTTGGCTATAACCATGGGAAGATTTAACCAAAGAGAAGAGAAATGAGTTCTTTCGTTTATCGAAAGGGGACTCTGATCTGAAAGGGGACCTTCTCGTCTATGGACAGAGTCAAGAGGGTCAGATGGACATTTTTGGTGGACCCACTGTCAATTGAAACTGATCAGTGAGGGATTTTGGTGGAGAAAGTTAAAAGCCCTTGACATCCTGGCTTGGTAAAACTCGATGTGTTGTTGAGCCTCCAAACGCTTTTCATCCAGCCTCTCGAGCTCTTCGAGACGCTTCTGATGTTGTTCCTCCGTCGTCATCTCCGTTGCGAGGGCGATCCGAAGGGACGGAATCTGAATTTCCAGCGGTAGCACAGCTTCACATCCGTATACCAGCGAATACGGGGTAGCTCCCGTAGGCGTGCGTATGGTGGTGCGATAAGCCCAGAGTGCTTCACCGAGTTTATCGTCCCAGTCTCGTTTATTGGTCTTCACGAGCTTGGACAGGATCTTAATGATCGTCTTGTTAAACGCCTCCGCTAATCCATTCGCGGCGGGATAATAAGGTGTTGATGAAACGTCTTCAATTTTGAACTTGTCACAAAATCTGATGAAGGCGTTGCTTATAAATTGCGGACCGTTGTCATGAATGATCCTTCTTGGCACGCCGTGTCTGTAGATGACATGATGCTTGATGAAATTGATGACGTTGTTCGTCTTTACTTCTTTAAGCGGAATTGCTTCAGCCCACTTTGAGAAGTAATCCGTGATCGCCAGAATGAATCGATCGCCTTTGACTGAGGGGGGAAAAATAGGACCAACAATGTCCATGCCCCATACTTCGAACGGCCATGACGTGGTTGATGTGTGCAACTGCTCTGGCGGTTGATGAATATAATTCGCATGTATTTGACAAGCGTGGCATTCTCGTGCGTATTCAATTGCGTCACGAACCATCGTTGGCCAGAAATATCCCATCCTCCTGATGCGATCATACAGTTTGGGACCGGGCTGGTGCGCACCACATTCTCCTTCGTGTGCTTCCTTAAGAACTTCTTTTGCTTCTTTATGTGACCCCTACGGTATAACGTATGGGTCTCGGCATTATAAAAGAATCTTGGCGCTCTTCGGCGAATTGACTCCCTTTCTTTTACGTCTTCTGGCAGAATACCATACTGGACATAGTCAATGATGGGAAAACGCCAATCTCGGGACTCAGACCCAATTTGAGTTGAATTCACCTCTTTGGCGTTTATGTTTCCGTCATCTTCTTCTTCAGTATCCCTACTGTATATGGGTACGCAGAGTTGATGCGTCCGTACTGTGACTAACAGCTCAGTT
>NW_017973229.1:4845-26106 GCF_001876935.1 Asparagus officinalis | reverse complement strand
GGAAGGTCGAAAGAAACCAACCGATGGTTAATCCTCCGGATTCGGATCTCGTACCTCATGATGAAGGGGGCGTACCTGCAACGGTTATTGACGATAATCAAACGTCACAGCAGCAGTCCTGGGAACAACAGGAGAATTCGGACGAGGAGCTCCAAAACGAGTACTCGTTCAAAGACGAAGACGTTCCAGCTATCTTCGAGACCCTTCTCGAAAACAACAAAATCAAACTCCCGCCCATCACGCATCAGGAGGAAGATGACGATTCTGCGGATCCAACGTACTGCGAGTACCACAGAAGGATCCTCCACCCCACCAAGGAATGCTTTGCACTCAAGGAGTATAAACTGCTTCTTAAGACTCCGACGAGTACAAGAGTATAAACTGTTTCTCGACACTCCGATAAGTATAAGAGTATAAACTGCTTCTTACTACTCCAACGAGTATACGAGTATAAACTGCTTCTCACACTCCGATAAGTATAAGAGTATAAACTGCTTCTTACGACTCCAAAGAGTATACGAGTATAAACTGTTTCTCATTCCTCCTACCGGTATAAGAGGTTAAACTGCTCCCTGATACTCCAACAGGTATATGAGTCTAAACTATTTCCTACCATTGACGGGAAGTTCCTGGAGGATATTACGCTAATATTCTTAAGGATAACCCGGTCAGATAACAAAATCAAACCCAGTTCCAAGAGAGAAGCTGGGGGTGGATAATCCAATGCATCGGGAAGTTCCCAGAAGAATACCACATGGGTATTCTTAGGGATAACCCAATCATTGTGGAATTGGTGAATAAGAAATTCACGTTCGAACTCTGAAGGTCAGAATGTCTCTTCTTATTCTCTAACTCTTATGAGTTATTTTTGTGAGAAGAGATCCAATCTTCTGATAGGTCAATCTTTCCTCACCAAACCATCCGCTGATCAAATCAAACGACAGTGGACCCACCAACATTCCCATCTGCCAGTCATTGGCGTCTCTCAGACTCAACGTGCTAGGTCCTAAACGCCTAACATTAAAGTATCCCTTTGAGTGGTAATATGGGTTGGCACTTTCTTTGCTACCCGTATTCCACTCTCTTCGCTTTCTGGTCAAACCTATAAAAGTTAGGGCCAAAGCCAAAATCCCCTCTCGATTCCTCCAATGAACGAGAGGTCCACTTTCAAATCGAGTGACCAATCCTATAAAAGTTAGGGTCGTTCGAATCTTTCCGATTCTCGGAGTGGAGATCCCACTCTTAGTTTCATCCTTCCGGATTCTGGGGGTGGAGATCCCACCTCGAGTTTCCTTTCCAGCTGTAGATAGAATATAAAATTCTTCCTCTTCAGCACCGGGAGATAGAATATAAAATTCTTCCTCTCCTCGGACCTTTCCGATGCTCGGAGTGGAGAACCCACTCCCAGTTCATCATTCCGGATTCTGGGGGTGGGGGATCCCACCTCAAGTTCCCTTTCCAGCTGTAGATAGAATATAAAATTCTTCCTCTTCAGCACCGGGAGATAGAATATAAAATTCTTCCTCTCCCGTTTCTCAATCTGTCTTTGCTTTTAGAAAAGACACGATTGTCAAATCCGGGCACTCGATGCACGGGGAATTTTATCCCGAAGCCTGAGTAGGGATAAGTCAACGCCTAACACGCGTTGCCGGGTAGTCTATTCCCGTGAGAAAGACGAAGTCTATGTATTCAAAATCATAGCATTAAGTCTAAGAGAAGCAATTCTCTTAGCACAACGTTACATGTGAAACGGGTTTTAATAATTCACATGCTAGCCCGATTCAAACGGTAATCGGTAAAGGCACATCAAACCCGTTGATGGCTGGGGGTTTGCCAAAAATCCCAAAGCCTATGTCTAACACACATGGCCGGTTAGTCTTTGACCGTAAAAAGGACAAAAGACCACATATTCAACATTGTGGCAGGTTGTTATTAATAACACCATAATCCGTGCCTCACACGCACGGGGAATTTTATCCTGAATCCTAAGTAAGGATAAGTCAGCGCCTAACACGCGTTGCCGGGTAGTCTATTCCCGTGAGAAAGACGAAGTCTACGTATTCAATATCGTAGCACTAAAAGGGTTAACTCTTTTAGCTTAAACGTCACATAGGAGCGGACTTAAACAATCCGCATGCTAGCCCGACTCAAACGGTAGTCGGTAAAGGCTAATCAAATCCGTTGAAGGCTGGGGATTAGCCAAAAATCCTAAAGTCAACGCCTAACACGCGTCGCCGGGTAGTCTATTCCCGTGAGAAAGACGAAGTCTACGTATTCAATATCGTAGCACTAAGAGCGTTAACTCTCTTAGCACAACGTCACATGCGGAACGGACTTAAACAATCCGCATGCTAGCCCGACTCAAACGGTAGTCGGTAAAGGCTAATCAAATCCGTTGATGGCTGAGGATTTGCCAAAAATTCTATAACTGCGAGTCATTGACGCATCAACTCCCCTAGTTGGTCTCGTGACTCGAGCACCCAACAAATTCGGGACAAAATCCACACATGCAGATGAATCAACTTTAACAGTTGGTCCTGCAACCCCAACATTCGGGACCGCGATGCTCCAATACCTTAAGAGCTTAAACTGTGTATACTCCAGCAAACGTACGAGTATAAACTGTGTTAATGGCGATTTGTAAACCCTAGGGACAACGCCGGTCAACGCGTAACCCTAGGTCAACGCCAAGCAACGCGTTGCAACAAAAGTCAACGTTCGACGATTCGAAACCCTAGGGTGGACGCCGGTCAACGCGTAGCCCTAGGTCAACGCCAAGCAACGCGTTGCAAACGAAAGTCAACGTTCGACGATCCGAAACCCTAGGGTGGACGCCGGTCAACGCGTAACCCTAGGTCAACGCCAAGCAACGCGTTGCAACAAAAGTCAACGTTCGACGATTCGAAACCCTAGGGTGGACGCCGGTCAACGCGTAACCTTAGGTCAACGCCAGTCAACGCGTTGCAAACAAAGTCAACACGTGACGACGAAAAGTCAACACGTGACGACAAAAGCCAACCTATGCGGTTCAAAACCCTAAGGTGGACACCGGTCAACGCGTAACCTTAGGTCAACGCCGGACAGCGCGTTGCGACAAAAGTCAACACGTGACGACGAAAGTCAACACGTGACGACAAAAGCCAACCAAAACCCTAAGGTGGGCGCCGGTCAACGCGTAACCTTGGGTCAACGCCGGACAGCGCGTTGCGTCAAAAGTCAACACGTGACGACGAAAGTCAACACGTGACGACAAAAGCCAACCAAAACCCTAAGGTGGGCGCCGGTCAACGCGTAACCTTGGGTCAACGCCGGACAGCGCGTTGCGTCAAAAGTCAACACGTGACGACGAAAGTCAACACGTGACGACAAAAGCCAACCTACGCGGTTCAAAACCCTAAGGTGGACGCCGGTCAACGCGTAACCTTAGGTCAACGCCGGACAGCGCGTTGCGACAAAAGTCAACACGTGACGACGAAAGTCAACACGTGACGACAAAAGCCAACCTACGCGGTTCAAAACCCTAAGGTGGACGCCGGTCAACGCGTAACCTTAGGTCAACGCCGGACAGCGCGTTGCGACAAAAGTCAACACGTGACGACGAAAGTCAACACGTGACGACAAAAGCCAACCTACGCGGTTCAAAACCCTAAGGTGGACGCCGGTCAACGCGTAACCTTAGGTCAACGCCGGACAGCGCGTTGCGACAAAAGTCAACACGTGACGACGAAAGTCAACACGTGACGACAAAAGCCAACCTACGCGGTTCAAAACCCTAAGGTGGACGCCGGTCAACGCGTAACCTTAGGTCAACGCCGGACAGCGCGTTGCGACAAAAGTCAACACGTGACGACGAAAGTCAACACGTGACGACAAAAGCCAACCTACGCGGTTCAAAACCCTAAGGTGGACGCCGGTCAACGCGTAACCTTAGGTCAACGCCGGACAGCGCGTTGCGACAAAAGTCAACACGTGACGACGAAAGTCAACACGTGACGACAAAAGCCAACCTACGCGGTTCAAAACCCTAAGGTGGACGCCGGTCAACGCGTAACCTTAGGTCAACGCCGGACAGCGCGTTGCGACAAAAGTCAACACGTGACGACGAAAGTCAACACGTGACGACAAAAGCCAACCTACGCGGTTCAAAACCCTAAGGTGGACGCCGGTCAACGCGTAACCTTAGGTCAACGCCGGACAGCGCGTTGCGACAAAAGTCAACACGTGACGACGAAAGTCAACACGTGACGACAAAAGCCAACCTACGCGGTTCAAAACCCTAAGGTGGACGCCGGTCAACGCGTAACCTTAGGTCAACGCCGGACAGCGCGTTGCGACAAAAGTCAACACGTGACGACGAAAGTCAACACGTGACGACAAAAGCCAACCTACGCGGTTCAAAACCCTAAGGTGGACGCCGGTCAACGCGTAACCTTAGGTCAACGCCGGACAGCGCGTTGCGACAAAAGTCAACACGTGACGACGAAAGTCAACACGTGACGACAAAAGCCAACCTACGCGGTTCAAAACCCTAAGGTGGACGCCGGTCAACGCGTAACCTTAGGTCAACGCCGGACAGCGCGTTGCGACAAAAGTCAACACGTGACGACGAAAGTCAACACGTGACGACAAAAGCCAACCTACGCGGTTCAAAACCCTAAGGTGGACGCCGGTCAACGCGTAACCTTAGGTCAACGCCGGACAGCGCGTTGCGACAAAAGTCAACACGTGACGACGAAAGTCAACACGTGACGACAAAAGCCAACCTACGCGGTTCAAAACCCTAAGGTGGACGCCGGTCAACGCGTAACCTTAGGTCAACGCCGGACAGCGCGTTGCGACAAAAGTCAACACGTGACGACGAAAGTCAACACGTGACGACAAAAGCCAACCTACGCGGTTCAAAACCCTAAGGTGGACGCCGGTCAACGCGTAACCTTAGGTCAACGCCGGACAGCGCGTTGCGACAAAAGTCAACACGTGACGACGAAAGTCAACACGTGACGACAAAAGCCAACCTACGCGGTTCAAAACCCTAAGGTGGACGCCGGTCAACGCGTAACCTTAGGTCAACGCCGGACAGCGCGTTGCGACAAAAGTCAACACGTGACGACGAAAGTCAACACGTGACGACAAAAGCCAACCTACGCGGTTCAAAACCCTAAGGTGGACGCCGGTCAACGCGTAACCTTAGGTCAACGCCGGACAGCGCGTTGCGACAAAAGTCAACACGTGACGACGAAAGTCAACACGTGACGACAAAAGCCAACCTACGCGGTTCAAAACCCTAAGGTGGACGCCGGTCAACGCGTAACCTTAGGTCAACGCCGGACAGCGCGTTGCGACAAAAGTCAACACGTGACGACGAAAGTCAACACGTGACGACAAAAGCCAACCTACGCGGTTCAAAACCCTAAGGTGGACGCCGGTCAACGCGTAACCTTAGGTCAACGCCGGACAGCGCGTTGCGACAAAAGTCAACACGTGACGACGAAAGTCAACACGTGACGACAAAAGCCAACCTACGCGGTTCAAAACCCTAAGGTGGACGCCGGTCAACGCGTAACCTTAGGTCAACGCCGGACAGCGCGTTGCGACAAAAGTCAACACGTGACGACGAAAGTCAACACGTGACGACAAAAGCCAACCTACGCGGTTCAAAACCCTAAGGTGGACGCCGGTCAACGCGTAACCTTAGGTCAACGCCGGACAGCGCGTTGCGACAAAAGTCAACACGTGACGACGAAAGTCAACACGTGACGACAAAAGCCAACCTACGCGGTTCAAAACCCTAAGGTGGACGCCGGTCAACGCGTAACCTTAGGTCAACGCCGGACAGCGCGTTGCGACAAAAGTCAACACGTGACGACGAAAGTCAACACGTGACGACAAAAGCCAACCTACGCGGTTCAAAACCCTAAGGTGGACGCCGGTCAACGCGTAACCTTAGGTCAACGCCGGACAGCGCGTTGCGACAAAAGTCAACACGTGACGACGAAAGTCAACACGTGACGACAAAAGCCAACCTACGCGGTTCAAAACCCTAAGGTGGACGCCGGTCAACGCGTAACCTTAGGTCAACGCCGGACAGCGCGTTGCGACAAAAGTCAACACGTGACGACGAAAGTCAACACGTGACGACAAAAGCCAACCTACGCGGTTCAAAACCCTAAGGTGGACGCCGGTCAACGCGTAACCTTAGGTCAACGCCGGACAGCGCGTTGCGACAAAAGTCAACACGTGACGACGAAAGTCAACACGTGACGACAAAAGCCAACCTACGCGGTTCAAAACCCTAAGGTGGACGCCGGTCAACGCGTAACCTTAGGTCAACGCCGGACAGCGCGTTGCGACAAAAGTCAACACGTGACGACGAAAGTCAACACGTGACGACAAAAGCCAACCTACGCGGTTCAAAACCCTAAGGTGGACGCCGGTCAACGCGTAACCTTAGGTCAACGCCGGACAGCGCGTTGCGACAAAAGTCAACACGTGACGACGAAAGTCAACACGTGACGACAAAAGCCAACCTACGCGGTTCAAAACCCTAAGGTGGACGCCGGTCAACGCGTAACCTTAGGTCAACGCCGGACAGCGCGTTGCGACAAAAGTCAACACGTGACGACGAAAGTCAACACGTGACGACAAAAGCCAACCTACGCGGTTCAAAACCCTAAGGTGGACGCCGGTCAACGCGTAACCTTAGGTCAACGCCGGACAGCGCGTTGCGACAAAAGTCAACACGTGACGACGAAAGTCAACACGTGACGACAAAAGCCAACCTACGCGGTTCAAAACCCTAAGGTGGACGCCGGTCAACGCGTAACCTTAGGTCAACGCCGGACAGCGCGTTGCGACAAAAGTCAACACGTGACGACGAAAGTCAACACGTGACGACAAAAGCCAACCTACGCGGTTCAAAACCCTAAGGTGGACGCCGGTCAACGCGTAACCTTAGGTCAACGCCGGACAGCGCGTTGCGACAAAAGTCAACACGTGACGACGAAAGTCAACACGTGACGACAAAAGCCAACCTACGCGGTTCAAAACCCTAAGGTGGACGCCGGTCAACGCGTAACCTTAGGTCAACGCCGGACAGCGCGTTGCGACAAAAGTCAACACGTGACGACGAAAGTCAACACGTGACGACAAAAGCCAACCTACGCGGTTCAAAACCCTAAGGTGGACGCCGGTCAACGCGTAACCTTAGGTCAACGCCGGACAGCGCGTTGCGACAAAAGTCAACACGTGACGACGAAAGTCAACACGTGACGACAAAAGCCAACCTACGCGGTTCAAAACCCTAAGGTGGACGCCGGTCAACGCGTAACCTTAGGTCAACGCCGGACAGCGCGTTGCGACAAAAGTCAACACGTGACGACGAAAGTCAACACGTGACGACAAAAGCCAACCTACGCGGTTCAAAACCCTAAGGTGGACGCCGGTCAACGCGTAACCTTAGGTCAACGCCGGACAGCGCGTTGCGACAAAAGTCAACACGTGACGACGAAAGTCAACACGTGACGACAAAAGCCAACCTACGCGGTTCAAAACCCTAAGGTGGACGCCGGTCAACGCGTAACCTTAGGTCAACGCCGGACAGCGCGTTGCGACAAAAGTCAACACGTGACGACGAAAGTCAACACGTGACGACAAAAGCCAACCTACGCGGTTCAAAACCCTAAGGTGGACGCCGGTCAACGCGTAACCTTAGGTCAACGCCGGACAGCGCGTTGCGACAAAAGTCAACACGTGACGACGAAAGTCAACACGTGACGACAAAAGCCAACCTACGCGGTTCAAAACCCTAAGGTGGACGCCGGTCAACGCGTAACCTTAGGTCAACGCCGGACAGCGCGTTGCGACAAAAGTCAACACGTGACGACGAAAGTCAACACGTGACGACAAAAGCCAACCTACGCGGTTCAAAACCCTAAGGTGGACGCCGGTCAACGCGTAACCTTAGGTCAACGCCGGACAGCGCGTTGCGACAAAAGTCAACACGTGACGACGAAAGTCAACACGTGACGACAAAAGCCAACCTACGCGGTTCAAAACCCTAAGGTGGACGCCGGTCAACGCGTAACCTTAGGTCAACGCCGGACAGCGCGTTGCGACAAAAGTCAACACGTGACGACGAAAGTCAACACGTGACGACAAAAGCCAACCTACGCGGTTCAAAACCCTAAGGTGGACGCCGGTCAACGCGTAACCTTAGGTCAACGCCGGACAGCGCGTTGCGACAAAAGTCAACACGTGACGACGAAAGTCAACACGTGACGACAAAAGCCAACCTACGCGGTTCAAAACCCTAAGGTGGACGCCGGTCAACGCGTAACCTTAGGTCAACGCCGGACAGCGCGTTGCGACAAAAGTCAACACGTGACGACGAAAGTCAACACGTGACGACAAAAGCCAACCTACGCGGTTCAAAACCCTAAGGTGGACGCCGGTCAACGCGTAACCTTAGGTCAACGCCGGACAGCGCGTTGCGACAAAAGTCAACACGTGACGACGAAAGTCAACACGTGACGACAAAAGCCAACCTACGCGGTTCAAAACCCTAAGGTGGACGCCGGTCAACGCGTAACCTTAGGTCAACGCCGGACAGCGCGTTGCGACAAAAGTCAACACGTGACGACGAAAGTCAACACGTGACGACAAAAGCCAACCTACGCGGTTCAAAACCCTAAGGTGGACGCCGGTCAACGCGTAACCTTAGGTCAACGCCGGACAGCGCGTTGCGACAAAAGTCAACACGTGACGACGAAAGTCAACACGTGACGACAAAAGCCAACCTACGCGGTTCAAAACCCTAAGGTGGACGCCGGTCAACGCGTAACCTTAGGTCAACGCCGGACAGCGCGTTGCGACAAAAGTCAACACGTGACGACGAAAGTCAACACGTGACGACAAAAGCCAACCTACGCGGTTCAAAACCCTAAGGTGGACGCCGGTCAACGCGTAACCTTAGGTCAACGCCGGACAGCGCGTTGCGACAAAAGTCAACACGTGACGACGAAAGTCAACACGTGACGACAAAAGCCAACCTACGCGGTTCAAAACCCTAAGGTGGACGCCGGTCAACGCGTAACCTTAGGTCAACGCCGGACAGCGCGTTGCGACAAAAGTCAACACGTGACGACGAAAGTCAACACGTGACGACAAAAGCCAACCTACGCGGTTCAAAACCCTAAGGTGGACGCCGGTCAACGCGTAACCTTAGGTCAACGCCGGACAGCGCGTTGCGACAAAAGTCAACACGTGACGACGAAAGTCAACACGTGACGACAAAAGCCAACCTACGCGGTTCAAAACCCTAAGGTGGACGCCGGTCAACGCGTAACCTTAGGTCAACGCCGGACAGCGCGTTGCGACAAAAGTCAACACGTGACGACGAAAGTCAACACGTGACGACAAAAGCCAACCTACGCGGTTCAAAACCCTAAGGTGGACGCCGGTCAACGCGTAACCTTAGGTCAACGCCGGACAGCGCGTTGCGACAAAAGTCAACACGTGACGACGAAAGTCAACACGTGACGACAAAAGCCAACCTACGCGGTTCAAAACCCTAAGGTGGACGCCGGTCAACGCGTAACCTTAGGTCAACGCCGGACAGCGCGTTGCGACAAAAGTCAACACGTGACGACGAAAGTCAACACGTGACGACAAAAGCCAACCTACGCGGTTCAAAACCCTAAGGTGGACGCCGGTCAACGCGTAACCTTAGGTCAACGCCGGACAGCGCGTTGCGACAAAAGTCAACACGTGACGACGAAAGTCAACACGTGACGACAAAAGCCAACCTACGCGGTTCAAAACCCTAAGGTGGACGCCGGTCAACGCGTAACCTTAGGTCAACGCCGGACAGCGCGTTGCGACAAAAGTCAACACGTGACGACGAAAGTCAACACGTGACGACAAAAGCCAACCTACGCGGTTCAAAACCCTAAGGTGGACGCCGGTCAACGCGTAACCTTAGGTCAACGCCGGACAGCGCGTTGCGACAAAAGTCAACACGTGACGACGAAAGTCAACACGTGACGACAAAAGCCAACCTACGCGGTTCAAAACCCTAAGGTGGACGCCGGTCAACGCGTAACCTTAGGTCAACGCCGGACAGCGCGTTGCGACAAAAGTCAACACGTGACGACGAAAGTCAACACGTGACGACAAAAGCCAACCTACGCGGTTCAAAACCCTAAGGTGGACGCCGGTCAACGCGTAACCTTAGGTCAACGCCGGACAGCGCGTTGCGACAAAAGTCAACACGTGACGACGAAAGTCAACACGTGACGACAAAAGCCAACCTACGCGGTTCAAAACCCTAAGGTGGACGCCGGTCAACGCGTAACCTTAGGTCAACGCCGGACAGCGCGTTGCGACAAAAGTCAACACGTGACGACGAAAGTCAACACGTGACGACAAAAGCCAACCTACGCGGTTCAAAACCCTAAGGTGGACGCCGGTCAACGCGTAACCTTAGGTCAACGCCGGACAGCGCGTTGCGACAAAAGTCAACACGTGACGACGAAAGTCAACACGTGACGACAAAAGCCAACCTACGCGGTTCAAAACCCTAAGGTGGACGCCGGTCAACGCGTAACCTTAGGTCAACGCCGGACAGCGCGTTGCGACAAAAGTCAACACGTGACGACGAAAGTCAACACGTGACGACAAAAGCCAACCTACGCGGTTCAAAACCCTAAGGTGGACGCCGGTCAACGCGTAACCTTAGGTCAACGCCGGACAGCGCGTTGCGACAAAAGTCAACACGTGACGACGAAAGTCAACACGTGACGACAAAAGCCAACCTACGCGGTTCAAAACCCTAAGGTGGACGCCGGTCAACGCGTAACCTTAGGTCAACGCCGGACAGCGCGTTGCGACAAAAGTCAACACGTGACGACGAAAGTCAACACGTGACGACAAAAGCCAACCTACGCGGTTCAAAACCCTAAGGTGGACGCCGGTCAACGCGTAACCTTAGGTCAACGCCGGACAGCGCGTTGCGACAAAAGTCAACACGTGACGACGAAAGTCAACACGTGACGACAAAAGCCAACCTACGCGGTTCAAAACCCTAAGGTGGACGCCGGTCAACGCGTAACCTTAGGTCAACGCCGGACAGCGCGTTGCGACAAAAGTCAACACGTGACGACGAAAGTCAACACGTGACGACAAAAGCCAACCTACGCGGTTCAAAACCCTAAGGTGGACGCCGGTCAACGCGTAACCTTAGGTCAACGCCGGACAGCGCGTTGCGACAAAAGTCAACACGTGACGACGAAAGTCAACACGTGACGACAAAAGCCAACCTACGCGGTTCAAAACCCTAAGGTGGACGCCGGTCAACGCGTAACCTTAGGTCAACGCCGGACAGCGCGTTGCGACAAAAGTCAACACGTGACGACGAAAGTCAACACGTGACGACAAAAGCCAACCTACGCGGTTCAAAACCCTAAGGTGGACGCCGGTCAACGCGTAACCTTAGGTCAACGCCGGACAGCGCGTTGCGACAAAAGTCAACACGTGACGACGAAAGTCAACACGTGACGACAAAAGCCAACCTACGCGGTTCAAAACCCTAAGGTGGACGCCGGTCAACGCGTAACCTTAGGTCAACGCCGGACAGCGCGTTGCGACAAAAGTCAACACGTGACGACGAAAGTCAACACGTGACGACAAAAGCCAACCTACGCGGTTCAAAACCCTAAGGTGGACGCCGGTCAACGCGTAACCTTAGGTCAACGCCGGACAGCGCGTTGCGACAAAAGTCAACACGTGACGACGAAAGTCAACACGTGACGACAAAAGCCAACCTACGCGGTTCAAAACCCTAAGGTGGACGCCGGTCAACGCGTAACCTTAGGTCAACGCCGGACAGCGCGTTGCGACAAAAGTCAACACGTGACGACGAAAGTCAACACGTGACGACAAAAGCCAACCTACGCGGTTCAAAACCCTAAGGTGGACGCCGGTCAACGCGTAACCTTAGGTCAACGCCGGACAGCGCGTTGCGACAAAAGTCAACACGTGACGACGAAAGTCAACACGTGACGACAAAAGCCAACCTACGCGGTTCAAAACCCTAAGGTGGACGCCGGTCAACGCGTAACCTTAGGTCAACGCCGGACAGCGCGTTGCGACAAAAGTCAACACGTGACGACGAAAGTCAACACGTGACGACAAAAGCCAACCTACGCGGTTCAAAACCCTAAGGTGGACGCCGGTCAACGCGTAACCTTAGGTCAACGCCGGACAGCGCGTTGCGACAAAAGTCAACACGTGACGACGAAAGTCAACACGTGACGACAAAAGCCAACCTACGCGGTTCAAAACCCTAAGGTGGACGCCGGTCAACGCGTAACCTTAGGTCAACGCCGGACAGCGCGTTGCGACAAAAGTCAACACGTGACGACGAAAGTCAACACGTGACGACAAAAGCCAACCTACGCGGTTCAAAACCCTAAGGTGGACGCCGGTCAACGCGTAACCTTAGGTCAACGCCGGACAGCGCGTTGCGACAAAAGTCAACACGTGACGACGAAAGTCAACACGTGACGACAAAAGCCAACCTACGCGGTTCAAAACCCTAAGGTGGACGCCGGTCAACGCGTAACCTTAGGTCAACGCCGGACAGCGCGTTGCGACAAAAGTCAACACGTGACGACGAAAGTCAACACGTGACGACAAAAGCCAACCTACGCGGTTCAAAACCCTAAGGTGGACGCCGGTCAACGCGTAACCTTAGGTCAACGCCGGACAGCGCGTTGCGACAAAAGTCAACACGTGACGACGAAAGTCAACACGTGACGACAAAAGCCAACCTACGCGGTTCAAAACCCTAAGGTGGACGCCGGTCAACGCGTAACCTTAGGTCAACGCCGGACAGCGCGTTGCGACAAAAGTCAACACGTGACGACGAAAGTCAACACGTGACGACAAAAGCCAACCTACGCGGTTCAAAACCCTAAGGTGGACGCCGGTCAACGCGTAACCTTAGGTCAACGCCGGACAGCGCGTTGCGACAAAAGTCAACACGTGACGACGAAAGTCAACACGTGACGACAAAAGCCAACCTACGCGGTTCAAAACCCTAAGGTGGACGCCGGTCAACGCGTAACCTTAGGTCAACGCCGGACAGCGCGTTGCGACAAAAGTCAACACGTGACGACGAAAGTCAACACGTGACGACAAAAGCCAACCTACGCGGTTCAAAACCCTAAGGTGGACGCCGGTCAACGCGTAACCTTAGGTCAACGCCGGACAGCGCGTTGCGACAAAAGTCAACACGTGACGACGAAAGTCAACACGTGACGACAAAAGCCAACCTACGCGGTTCAAAACCCTAAGGTGGACGCCGGTCAACGCGTAACCTTAGGTCAACGCCGGACAGCGCGTTGCGACAAAAGTCAACACGTGACGACGAAAGTCAACACGTGACGACAAAAGCCAACCTACGCGGTTCAAAACCCTAAGGTGGACGCCGGTCAACGCGTAACCTTAGGTCAACGCCGGACAGCGCGTTGCGACAAAAGTCAACACGTGACGACGAAAGTCAACACGTGACGACAAAAGCCAACCTACGCGGTTCAAAACCCTAAGGTGGACGCCGGTCAACGCGTAACCTTAGGTCAACGCCGGACAGCGCGTTGCGACAAAAGTCAACACGTGACGACGAAAGTCAACACGTGACGACAAAAGCCAACCTACGCGGTTCAAAACCCTAAGGTGGACGCCGGTCAACGCGTAACCTTAGGTCAACGCCGGACAGCGCGTTGCGACAAAAGTCAACACGTGACGACGAAAGTCAACACGTGACGACAAAAGCCAACCTACGCGGTTCAAAACCCTAAGGTGGACGCCGGTCAACGCGTAACCTTAGGTCAACGCCGGACAGCGCGTTGCGACAAAAGTCAACACGTGACGACGAAAGTCAACACGTGACGACAAAAGCCAACCTACGCGGTTCAAAACCCTAAGGTGGACGCCGGTCAACGCGTAACCTTAGGTCAACGCCGGACAGCGCGTTGCGACAAAAGTCAACACGTGACGACGAAAGTCAACACGTGACGACAAAAGCCAACCTACGCGGTTCAAAACCCTAAGGTGGACGCCGGTCAACGCGTAACCTTAGGTCAACGCCGGACAGCGCGTTGCGACAAAAGTCAACACGTGACGACGAAAGTCAACACGTGACGACAAAAGCCAACCTACGCGGTTCAAAACCCTAAGGTGGACGCCGGTCAACGCGTAACCTTAGGTCAACGCCGGACAGCGCGTTGCGACAAAAGTCAACACGTGACGACGAAAGTCAACACGTGACGACAAAAGCCAACCTACGCGGTTCAAAACCCTAAGGTGGACGCCGGTCAACGCGTAACCTTAGGTCAACGCCGGACAGCGCGTTGCGACAAAAGTCAACACGTGACGACGAAAGTCAACACGTGACGACAAAAGCCAACCTACGCGGTTCAAAACCCTAAGGTGGACGCCGGTCAACGCGTAACCTTAGGTCAACGCCGGACAGCGCGTTGCGACAAAAGTCAACACGTGACGACGAAAGTCAACACGTGACGACAAAAGCCAACCTACGCGGTTCAAAACCCTAAGGTGGACGCCGGTCAACGCGTAACCTTAGGTCAACGCCGGACAGCGCGTTGCGACAAAAGTCAACACGTGACGACGAAAGTCAACACGTGACGACAAAAGCCAACCTACGCGGTTCAAAACCCTAAGGTGGACGCCGGTCAACGCGTAACCTTAGGTCAACGCCGGACAGCGCGTTGCGACAAAAGTCAACACGTGACGACGAAAGTCAACACGTGACGACAAAAGCCAACCTACGCGGTTCAAAACCCTAAGGTGGACGCCGGTCAACGCGTAACCTTAGGTCAACGCCGGACAGCGCGTTGCGACAAAAGTCAACACGTGACGACGAAAGTCAACACGTGACGACAAAAGCCAACCTACGCGGTTCAAAACCCTAAGGTGGACGCCGGTCAACGCGTAACCTTAGGTCAACGCCGGACAGCGCGTTGCGACAAAAGTCAACACGTGACGACGAAAGTCAACACGTGACGACAAAAGCCAACCTACGCGGTTCAAAACCCTAAGGTGGACGCCGGTCAACGCGTAACCTTAGGTCAACGCCGGACAGCGCGTTGCGACAAAAGTCAACACGTGACGACGAAAGTCAACACGTGACGACAAAAGCCAACCTACGCGGTTCAAAACCCTAAGGTGGACGCCGGTCAACGCGTAACCTTAGGTCAACGCCGGACAGCGCGTTGCGACAAAAGTCAACACGTGACGACGAAAGTCAACACGTGACGACAAAAGCCAACCTACGCGGTTCAAAACCCTAAGGTGGACGCCGGTCAACGCGTAACCTTAGGTCAACGCCGGACAGCGCGTTGCGACAAAAGTCAACACGTGACGACGAAAGTCAACACGTGACGACAAAAGCCAACCTACGCGGTTCAAAACCCTAAGGTGGACGCCGGTCAACGCGTAACCTTAGGTCAACGCCGGACAGCGCGTTGCGACAAAAGTCAACACGTGACGACGAAAGTCAACACGTGACGACAAAAGCCAACCTACGCGGTTCAAAACCCTAAGGTGGACGCCGGTCAACGCGTAACCTTAGGTCAACGCCGGACAGCGCGTTGCGACAAAAGTCAACACGTGACGACGAAAGTCAACACGTGACGACAAAAGCCAACCTACGCGGTTCAAAACCCTAAGGTGGACGCCGGTCAACGCGTAACCTTAGGTCAACGCCGGACAGCGCGTTGCGACAAAAGTCAACACGTGACGACGAAAGTCAACACGTGACGACAAAAGCCAACCTACGCGGTTCAAAACCCTAAGGTGGACGCCGGTCAACGCGTAACCTTAGGTCAACGCCGGACAGCGCGTTGCGACAAAAGTCAACACGTGACGACGAAAGTCAACACGTGACGACAAAAGCCAACCTACGCGGTTCAAAACCCTAAGGTGGACGCCGGTCAACGCGTAACCTTAGGTCAACGCCGGACAGCGCGTTGCGACAAAAGTCAACACGTGACGACGAAAGTCAACACGTGACGACAAAAGCCAACCTACGCGGTTCAAAACCCTAAGGTGGACGCCGGTCAACGCGTAACCTTAGGTCAACGCCGGACAGCGCGTTGCGACAAAAGTCAACACGTGACGACGAAAGTCAACACGTGACGACAAAAGCCAACCTACGCGGTTCAAAACCCTAAGGTGGACGCCGGTCAACGCGTAACCTTAGGTCAACGCCGGACAGCGCGTTGCGACAAAAGTCAACACGTGACGACGAAAGTCAACACGTGACGACAAAAGCCAACCTACGCGGTTCAAAACCCTAAGGTGGACGCCGGTCAACGCGTAACCTTAGGTCAACGCCGGACAGCGCGTTGCGACAAAAGTCAACACGTGACGACGAAAGTCAACACGTGACGACAAAAGCCAACCTACGCGGTTCAAAACCCTAAGGTGGACGCCGGTCAACGCGTAACCTTAGGTCAACGCCGGACAGCGCGTTGCGACAAAAGTCAACACGTGACGACGAAAGTCAACACGTGACGACAAAAGCCAACCTACGCGGTTCAAAACCCTAAGGTGGACGCCGGTCAACGCGTAACCTTAGGTCAACGCCGGACAGCGCGTTGCGACAAAAGTCAACACGTGACGACGAAAGTCAACACGTGACGACAAAAGCCAACCTACGCGGTTCAAAACCCTAAGGTGGACGCCGGTCAACGCGTAACCTTAGGTCAACGCCGGACAGCGCGTTGCGACAAAAGTCAACACGTGACGACGAAAGTCAACACGTGACGACAAAAGCCAACCTACGCGGTTCAAAACCCTAAGGTGGACGCCGGTCAACGCGTAACCTTAGGTCAACGCCGGACAGCGCGTTGCGACAAAAGTCAACACGTGACGACGAAAGTCAACACGTGACGACAAAAGCCAACCTACGCGGTTCAAAACCCTAAGGTGGACGCCGGTCAACGCGTAACCTTAGGTCAACGCCGGACAGCGCGTTGCGACAAAAGTCAACACGTGACGACGAAAGTCAACACGTGACGACAAAAGCCAACCTACGCGGTTCAAAACCCTAAGGTGGACGCCGGTCAACGCGTAACCTTAGGTCAACGCCGGACAGCGCGTTGCGACAAAAGTCAACACGTGACGACGAAAGTCAACACGTGACGACAAAAGCCAACCTACGCGGTTCAAAACCCTAAGGTGGACGCCGGTCAACGCGTAACCTTAGGTCAACGCCGGACAGCGCGTTGCGACAAAAGTCAACACGTGACGACGAAAGTCAACACGTGACGACAAAAGCCAACCTACGCGGTTCAAAACCCTAAGGTGGACGCCGGTCAACGCGTAACCTTAGGTCAACGCCGGACAGCGCGTTGCGACAAAAGTCAACACGTGACGACGAAAGTCAACACGTGACGACAAAAGCCAACCTACGCGGTTCAAAACCCTAAGGTGGACGCCGGTCAACGCGTAACCTTAGGTCAACGCCGGACAGCGCGTTGCGACAAAAGTCAACACGTGACGACGAAAGTCAACACGTGACGACAAAAGCCAACCTACGCGGTTCAAAACCCTAAGGTGGACGCCGGTCAACGCGTAACCTTAGGTCAACGCCGGACAGCGCGTTGCGACAAAAGTCAACACGTGACGACGAAAGTCAACACGTGACGACAAAAGCCAACCTACGCGGTTCAAAACCCTAAGGTGGACGCCGGTCAACGCGTAACCTTAGGTCAACGCCGGACAGCGCGTTGCGACAAAAGTCAACACGTGACGACGAAAGTCAACACGTGACGACAAAAGCCAACCTACGCGGTTCAAAACCCTAAGGTGGACGCCGGTCAACGCGTAACCTTAGGTCAACGCCGGACAGCGCGTTGCGACAAAAGTCAACACGTGACGACGAAAGTCAACACGTGACGACAAAAGCCAACCTACGCGGTTCAAAACCCTAAGGTGGACGCCGGTCAACGCGTAACCTTAGGTCAACGCCGGACAGCGCGTTGCGACAAAAGTCAACACGTGACGACGAAAGTCAACACGTGACGACAAAAGCCAACCTACGCGGTTCAAAACCCTAAGGTGGACGCCGGTCAACGCGTAACCTTAGGTCAACGCCGGACAGCGCGTTGCGACAAAAGTCAACACGTGACGACGAAAGTCAACACGTGACGACAAAAGCCAACCTACGCGGTTCAAAACCCTAAGGTGGACGCCGGTCAACGCGTAACCTTAGGTCAACGCCGGACAGCGCGTTGCGACAAAAGTCAACACGTGACGACGAAAGTCAACACGTGACGACAAAAGCCAACCTACGCGGTTCAAAACCCTAAGGTGGACGCCGGTCAACGCGTAACCTTAGGTCAACGCCGGACAGCGCGTTGCGACAAAAGTCAACACGTGACGACGAAAGTCAACACGTGACGACAAAAGCCAACCTACGCGGTTCAAAACCCTAAGGTGGACGCCGGTCAACGCGTAACCTTAGGTCAACGCCGGACAGCGCGTTGCGACAAAAGTCAACACGTGACGACGAAAGTCAACACGTGACGACAAAAGCCAACCTACGCGGTTCAAAACCCTAAGGTGGACGCCGGTCAACGCGTAACCTTAGGTCAACGCCGGACAGCGCGTTGCGACAACGATGAAAAGCATACCGCATTCAGAACGCCTCTCGGTGTCTTCTGCTACACGGTTATGCCCTTCGTGTAGGCATCAAAAATTGCCTATAGTTCTCCACAACCGGTTCAGTGTTAACGAGCGACGATGGACGTCACCACCCAATCCACATGAGCCTAATCGACGTCGACGAACGACTGAAGTGAATCGACGAGTTACATGAGCGGATAGGACTTCGGAATCACGAAGACCCGGACCAATCGGGAAACCCGGCACTGTTCACAAAAAGGACAACGCCCTTCATGCCTCGACCACTCTACAGATAATCCAATCACCAGAGCGGGTCAAACTCTTCGTCGCGCATCCAACGCACCCGGAATCACTCAAATCCGAGTTGGGACGGCGAATCAACGGCAAACACACCCGGAAGGCCTCGGACCAGACTGAGACACCCGGGGGCATCCCGGCCAGGACGAAACACCCGAAGGGTGTCTTGGCGAAGCCAAGACACCCCAGGTGTCTCGGCCAGGCCGAGACACCCCCAAGGGGGTGTCTCGGCCTTGGCCGAGACACCCCAAGGTGTCTCGGTCAAGGACGAGACACCCCCGGGTGTTTTGGGTTCAGTTTCGTCCCCGGGGGGTGTCTCGGCCATGGCCGAGACACCCCAAGGGGTGTCTCGGTTTTGGAGCCGAGACACCCCCCTAGGGGGTGTCCTCAACCAGCCCCTACCCCCCTTTGTTTTCCTATAAATAGGCCCCTAGGGCCTCCATTCTCTTGGCCTTGGTTTTGGGAGAGGAATTTCAGATCTAGAGCTTTAGCCTTTGAGATCTGAAATTCCAGAGAGGAGCGGCGAAGCCCTGCCGGAGGAAGGAGTCGGGGTTTTCTAAGAGAGCGGCGAAGCCCTGCCGGATCGAGGAGTGAGCGAGCCTTCTGCAGCAAAGGAGCCTCCTTCTTCATTCCCCTTTCTATTTTCCTTAGTGTTCCCCCTTAGCGGTGGTACTAAGTAGAGCGAATATCTCGATTATCCGAGATAGGAGCTATAAACTTCTAGATCTCACGCGGATCGGCGAAGTTCTGCTTCTATATCCCTCCGCGGATAGACGAAGCTCTGCCCGATTTTCTCGGAACAGATCTGATTGCCCCGGTGGTCCACGGATATCAACATCCCCGTCACAGGCCAAAGACCCACGCAAGCAAGAGATGACAAACAGCTCTTGCGTTTGTTTGAAAGGAGTTGTATTTCTTTTGTTTTCATTGTGTACCAGTCTTATAAAAAGGCTATCTTTTTATTTCATTGTAACGATCAAAGTTGTAATGAATGCAGCAATGAATACAGCAACTTTTTCCGCAAACAGACTGGCGACCACAGTGAGATCTAGAAGCTATACTCAGGGTTTCGAATCGTCGAACGTTGACTTGTGTTGCAACGCGTTGACTGGCGTTGACCTAGGGTTACGCGTTGATCGGCGTTGACCCTTAGGGTTTCGAATCGTCAAACATTGACTTTTGTTGCAACGCGTTGACTGGCGTTGACCTAGGGTTACGCGTTGACCGGCGTTGACCCTTAGGGTTTCGGATCGTCAAACGTTGACTTTTGTTGCAACGCGTCGACTGGCGTTGACCTAGGGTTACGCGTTGACCCTTAGGGTTTCGGATCGTCAAACGTTGACTTTTGTTGCAACGCGTCGACTGGAGTTGACCTAGGGTTACGCGTTGACCAGCGTTGACCCTTAGGGTTTTGAATCGTCGAACGTTGATTGGTGTGGATTTTGGATCCTCGAACGTTGACTTTTGTTGCAACGCGTTGACTGGCGTTGACCTAGGGTTACGCGTTGACCGGCGTGGACCCTTAGGGTTTTGAATCGTCAAACGTTGACTTTTGTCGCAACGCATTGAACGTTGACTTTTGTTGCAACGTGTTGACCGGCGTTGACCTAGGGTTACGCGTTGACCGGCGTTGACCCTTTGGGTTTCGGATGGTCGAACGTTGACTTGTGTTGCAACGCATTGACTGGCGTTGACCTAGGGTTACGCGTTGACCGGCGTTGACCCTTAGGGTTTCGAATCGTCGAACATTGATTGGTGTCGATTTTCATCAAGACATCCAATAATCGACGAAAACGGGCGAATTCGGGCCTAAAATTGGTGTACGGGGACAAAACGGGACCCGAAACACCCGTGGGTGTCTCACCCTTGGCCGAGACACCCTGGGGTGTCTCGTCCAAGGCCGAGACACCTTGTCCCCTTTTGTTTCCCCCCTCTTTTCAAAATTCAAAAGGATTTCCCTCTTAAATTTCAAACCCCTTCTTCTTCCTCCATACTCCATACACCATTGTTTTCAAAACTCAAAACCCATTCTAAAATTTTGGATTTTTTGGTGCTCCCCCTTGGCCGAAATTCTCCTCTCAAGCTAGGGTTCCTCCTTCATCCTCAAGCTCAAGAAAAGCCTCTTGATTTGGTAAGTCCCCTTTACAAGATCTCCCCTTTTTTTTTTAAAGAAAGATTATAGCTTTATGTTCTCATGAGTTAGAGGATAGGCTCTTTGATGATGGGTTGTGGATGCACAAAGCTTTGGGGGGTTTT
>NW_017973229.1:727-4827 GCF_001876935.1 Asparagus officinalis | reverse complement strand
GGGGGGTGTTATATGATCAGATATGATGACCATGACCCAACCCGAGCGTGTCCTTGACCCGAATTTTGGCCTTGAACACGAAGGGTATTTTGGGTATTTCACCAAAATTCACCGTGAAAGATGACAATCATCATTTCGCATGCATGAAATTTGTAGGTTTAACTAGACTTCAATTATGAAATCCTATTTATACATAGGATTTTAATTAAAGTTCTTAATTTCCCTTTTAAATTTCGTGTATTCATATTTTAGATTGTACCTGACTTGCTGCTTTTCGTTGCAGATTTTCAATGTCTCCACGCCGACCTCGACCTCGTAGGAGTCGTTCTCATTCGCAGCACAGCGAGGAAGAGGTTCCCGCTACATCTACCCCTGCGGCCTCTTTCTTCGGGGGTGAGAATTCATATATATTTTTTCTTGTATCCCTGATTGACCTCTTTGCGGGTCATGAAGGAAGAACCGACACCCTCCTTCGCGGGGGTTAAGGTTTCAGACTTGTCTTGCTTAGCCAATTCAAGTCTTCTGGTATATTGGGGCGATTTTGTGTCGTCCTACACCTTATAGTTCGGTGTATGTTACCACGTTATTCACGTGATGATGCATACCGTTCTTCCAGTGTAGGACACTCAAAATCGTCTCTCCAATTATTCCGTGAATGAGCTTATCGTTCTTCTTATGAGATGGATTTTCTTACTCCACCCTCGTGCTTTATTGCAGTTGAGTTTCCTGCAGGCAGCCTTCCTCCTCATGCCAATACCGGTTGTAGCCGTGAGGTCTTCTCTTCAGCTTCCCTTAGGCAGGCCGTTAGTCCACTTCCTCGGTTTGACAGAGATCGCTCAGACAAATCTTGTCATTTGATACGGGAAGGAGGGCGTCATTGCCTGCGCCAGCTTATTACAGATGCCTCCTTTACCGCGTATTCTACCTCCACTCAGGCTTTAAAGAAGCCGAGCTTCCTGTTTGGAGACCATGTCAAGGATCCTGCTACGTTGACCCTTGGCGAGGACCACTGGCTGACTCTCGACGAGGGAGCTTGTTTGTACATTCCCTCTATTCCACGCCAATATTCTTTCAGTCACTTGAAGGGGCAGGCCGTGGAGCGACAGATGTCTTGGCACCTTACTGATGATGCTGAGCGAGTTCAGTGTGGATATGCCACTCACCACAAGACTCCTGGCTCTAACGGGTATCATGACGTTCGTGGTCTTCGACCCGGGATTATGGGCCTCAACACTGCACCCCCAGGCGAGGTGTCAGCAGCTGCTCCCACCGTGAGTAATCGTCTAGCTCTTCTGGGGAGACGGTTACCTATACCAGAATACAGATGCTATGGTTGGGCTTCCTCACTAGCCAAGGGATAGTGGGCACGCATGACCAGTTTCGTCTTGGCGCGCTGGGAGAGGGATTTGAAGAGCAGTGGGTTGTATGCACCTATACGAGCCACCATGTACGGAATCCCAGTCAGCTGTCGCCATTTCTTGGCTTTGCTGGAGACCTACATGCCTGACAGCAACACCTTTCTGACCAGCGGTGGTGAGTTAGGGTTGGCCTTGCATGAGATGCATCAGGTTTCTGGTCTTCCGATGGGGGATTGTCCATATCAGGAGTATTTTCCCTCGAACCAGCAGTTGGAGTGTATGAAGAAAGATACTCCCGACATGTATGACACTCTCTGGGATCTTACTTGTCACTATTATACCTCCTTGGTCCAGACTTCTGCTCTAGCGAAAAGGAAGAGGCAGGTCAGCTTGAAGCAGTTTGCTAGCTATTTGTTCCAGAACATAGAGGGTAATTCCAGCGAGCCCATTCGTGAATTAGACGTGTTGACCCCTACCGCCGTTAATGAGTTGTTAGAGAAGGCTGAGGCTCGTTCTTACACCATTGCCAGTGCTGAAGGTGTCTAGTCAGCAGTTTTACACAGATGGGTTCTGAACCATCGACTGAGCTTATTTGTCCGAAAGTCGAGCTCCCTTACGCATATCTGATGGCGTGGCTCGTTCTTCACCGTCCTGATTTGATGTCGGCGCCCAGCGTTGTTGATGTCCCCGTTCCTTTCATGCAGTTGTTGGAGAAGAGCAGATGGCATGGGAACAAGTTTAGTGATGTTCAACGAGAGCTCCGAGTCCGTAAGAGCTGGGAGTTCTTCAAGTGTTTTCCTCACTTTTCGGGTCGCTATGGTGACACGCTGATTGACGAGGAGAAACCTAGAAGTGACCAGACTGTTCTCGACGCTGGTTGCTTCCGCTGGTTAGTGAACATCCGCGTTGGATATCTTGTCCTTCGGGTGAAGAATCAATGCCACATAGAGCCTTACCTACCTTGCCGCTTTGCTCGTCAGTTCGGCTACGACCAACTGTATGTCGGGAATCCAAGCCGTAGCCTGCAGGTTGAGGGAGGACTGATTGATGGCGTACGAGCGTGGCTGTGGACTATGGTGGGCTGTACTGGAGCCCATTTCGTCCTTCCTTCATATAGGCGTAAGCTGCTGGCCACTTTCCTCAGCTGCAAGTGGTTCCTTTCCGCCTATGAATCCATAGGTGTGAGGAGCCTTTCAGAGTTACAGTCCAAGTACTCGGTCCGGGCTGCTATGATGGCTGCTCGCAGGGCTGAGTTTGCTCAGAAGCGGAGAAAAGGGCATGCCAAATCTCTTCTCACAGATGATGAAGAGCTCCTTCCTACGGGTGACGAGGATGAGACCTCCGAGGAAGAATATGTGGATGCAGATACCGACCGAGAAGAACTCGATACCGGTTTGTCCTTCCTCTTTGATTTTCCTTCTCCATTCTAATTGGTATAAATGACAGCTCTTGTTTATTTAATGGAATGGCTATTGTCACTTTAGGTAGGACAGTCGACGATCATGAGCCGCCAGCTCCTACACACGTTGAAACGTGTGATAGGCCTGTGCATGCTCGACCCGTTGGTCCTCGGAGAGTTGGTGCCCCGAAGAGGAAGAAGACCGCACATAAACCCCACGACGGTCAGCGTCCTTTTGGAGTGGACTTAGGAAGCACCGCTGATGGAGGGGAAGGTAACATTTTATTACTTTAAGGTGATTTACCTTTTGGGATTTGTAACCACGTTTTCGTGCTCCAGGGTTCTTCGAAGAGGGCGAACTCCCACCGGGTTCGGTATCTCCTGGTGTTGATAACATGGATTGCTTTATGCAGCAAATGTGCGACGCCCTTCATGACGGGTCTCTGGGTATCGATCTAAACATCGATCTTGAACAGATGAATAATGTTGAGCCCACAGTCCCATATTCAGGTATATCTACATCCAATGTTATTTTCCTCAAGCAAGGGGAAGGAAGATCTTCCGTTTTTTGCTGCAAGTATTTTTTTTTGAGCTTTCCTCATCTTTCAACATTCAGGTTACCCTACAGATGTCGCGATGGAAAGGCCAAGCTTCTCGAAGCCCGATGCTCGCTTATTAGCTGACATGCTGGCTGAGCAGACTACTAGAGGAACCGAGAGACCATTCTTTGGGAATGATTCATCCACCGGTATATATCTGGTTTCCTTCATCTTGCCTGATCTTTTATCTGACTAATGAAGGATTAATATTACAGCGCCAACCATTGGGATTAGCCCAATATCAATTCCCGGCATATCTAGCTTGCCTCGGAGTGACGAACCCGCAGGTACGCAAACGATTTAGGGATATCGTATTTCTCTATGTTCATCTGACTGTTGACTAATATATGAGTGCAATCATAGGACCAGCCACCGGGGCTGATTCTCTTATGACTCCTGGCATTCCTCAGAGCCTACGGGTGATGGACCTACAGGTATGCAGATGACCTTATCATCCCAATCCTCCTCATTTGTCTAAATTTTCATTTTGACTAATAAAAAGGTGCCACGATAGGACCAGCCGCTTGGGCCGATACTCTTATGACTCTTGGCATTCCGGCTGCATCTGAGGACGGGGGGATTGTAGGTATGCCTACGATTTTCTTGTCCCGATTCTCCTTACTTATCCAAATTCCATTTGGTTAACATAGGAGTGTCACTGTAGGACCAGGCGTCGGGCCCGATACTACTACAGTTCCCGGGGCTGAAAGTCTTCATAGCAGTGGTGCCTCCCCGTCTTTGCTG
>NW_017973229.1:0-515 GCF_001876935.1 Asparagus officinalis | reverse complement strand
GGCTTGATCGAGAAGCTTCTTCACCGAGGAGGCGGCTTCGATCAGTTCCGGCGTTCCTTTTCTCGCCACATGATGATGATGAGGGAAGAAGGATACCCGGAATTGGCCGACTCCTTCACTACCGATTTCGCTGCCCTGGAGTCAGAGATACGAGAGTTGAAGGAGTTGGAGGTTAACGGGGCTTCTTCTTTCGTGTCCTCTCAGTTGGAGCATAGGATGGCACAGTGACGTGACCTGAGATCTTCCATCGGGTGCGAGCTTCAGTCACACGAGAGCTCTATTGCGCAACCAATGGCTAATGTGGCGAGGAAAGATACGGAGAGAGCTGAGCTACTCCGCTCTTTGGACTCGAACCGTGAGTGGCGAGGAAAGATACGGAGAGAGCTGAGCTACTCCGCTCTTTGGACTCGAACCGTGAGGAAACGACTCGGTTGAAAGAGGCCTTGAAGTGCATTGAGGAATCTACTGCTCTTATTGTAAATGACCTGGCTGGACTAGAGCGTTCTCGTGAACAG
>NW_017973228.1:24910-28251 GCF_001876935.1 Asparagus officinalis | reverse complement strand
AATAATCTGATGCAGCTGAAGCATATTATTCTTGGAGGTGAATTATGAATGTAATGATGTATTGATTATAGTGGGAACCCTTGAGGAGAAATATGAGTTGAGAGGTGCAAATAATGATTTCATTTTACTTGGTTAGATTGACATTTCAAATAGATTGATAAAAGCATATTTGAGGGCATGAAAAATTATTTTAATCTTATTTTGAATTAAACCACCAAAATACATGGTGTTGTATTATCACATTTTACCTAAAATATTGGAAAAAAAAACTGAATATAATCGGAATATAATATAAAAAAAAAGGATGGAATATAATACCTAATAAATTGAGGTTTGTTAGGCAGCAAGGAATCTTCAAAGCCGACAATTAATTTTTAAAAAAAGACCAATAATCAAAACTACAATATAAAATGGAAAAAGTCAGAAAGCCAATGCATATTTGATGACATATTAAATACTCGATAACAAATGAAAATTTAGGGCAAAACGAATGCATAACGTATAGCCTTCATATAGCTACAGAAACTAATATATCAAACTTAAATACATAAGTTCCTTAACAGGAAACCATACCATGGGTAAAATGATCTCCGACGCAGCCTTTCTTAAATATCACCTCGCTTAAGAATGGCCAATTAACTAATCCAATCCCTGAATTAATGATGGCCTATGATTAAGCTTGGCCTATGCATGTGATAAATACTTCTCCTGAAGCAACTCAATACTTGATGAAATGCGGGGGGACGCTGAGTGCGCAGAACACACTTTCCCTATATAATATCCACATATCCAACAAATCGCCCAAATGGACAGATCAGAAGATAACCTTGAGAATCCCAATTTCTCTTTTTACCTCTCCATCTTCCTCCTCGAAAAACTCTTCTTAAGTCTAGCCTTTGATTTTATCTTCACTGTTATATACCATCTTTATTAAGAAATCTGACATTGAGTAAATCCAAGTAGTTTGTTATGTTGCCGTTTTCATGTTGCATGTTGTCTGATTGCAAAGCCTATATATATCAATGTCCTGCAAAACAAGGAGAATCATTAGCAATAGTTTCTTGACATTGAGTAAATTATTTGACAATATAAACGTAGATCACAACAGTGCCTCATGTATAGTCTTCATGAATCTGGGTTTTGCTATTTTAACCTCTTTACTATTTTTTTCCAATTGAACGGTTTAAAAAACAAAATCTGATAGGACTTTAATTTTTATTACTCCAAATTAAATGATGAGTTCTCTTTCACTTTTAATTTATTAGTTAAACTCTCTCATTTTGATATAAACGTTGGTGGGTTTAGAACATGTTAGAGAAATAATATTGAAGACTTAATTAATATTAGCTACTTATTTTTGTTGTAACTACTGAAAATAACCATCTTTCTAGATATGCATACGACACACAAAGCATTAATATATATCACTCCTATATCATCATAATCCAAACAAATCTATTTATATATTTATGTATCTGCTATGATGTATTGAATCTGTAATTGTATCCACTTGTTTAAAAGATTTGCAATTTATTCTTTAGTATCATCCTTGTTATTAAGTAATGATTAGAGTCATTTATTTTAGTTATTAGAGATGATTACTATCATTTGTTTTAACCTGCTCGCTTTCTGTTGGTTCTCGATCGAATGATTAAATGAAATAGAGAAAGATAATTGTTTTAGATGTCATAATGCTCCTTTATTTTTATCAATTAATGTTTGGGTTCAGTACTCTCCTCCCTCTTTTTGAACAGGAAATCAATGATGCAAGCAACATGAGCATTTTATGTAATGACAGGAAGGCATTCGTTTTGTATTTCTTTCTGTGAACAATGATACTGCGCTTTTTTGTTTTTTTCCAGGCCTGGTATTTCGGGAATGCCCTGCTTTGCGGAATTTTGTTGGTTTTGTTTTTTTCTTGACTGGGAATGGATGCCATGACAATTGGAATATGTTGGATGTTCTGGCTGCTGGAAAAGTTGCTGGATATGTTGTTTGAGAATGGCAGTTAGCGCACTCTGAAACTCATTGTAGCAGGACCTGGCTCATGCTGCTGGAAATGGGCGATGCATTCATGTTAAAATTACTGCTAGCAGAGGTATTGTTGGCTTCGGCTGTTTGGATGAATGTTCCAGCCGAAATGATATATGTAATTATGGATTGATGGCCTGGTGGTTGGTTTCTCATGCTGTGGCGCTGGATTTATGGTTTCAGTTTGTGGATGTTTCATATGCAACAGGGATTCATATTGAGCTTGCCTCTCATGTTTGAAATTCTGGCCCATAATGTTTTGTATGTGTGCGCGATAAGATTGGTTTGTGGAATGTATTTTGTATTTTGTAATTTGTGGCAGCGAGGCTACATGTTCATCAGCTCACATTATAGTGTAATAGCATTTGTTTCTTAGATCCTTTTGTAAGAGCGAGGGGATGTCTCACTTTACACTTGATCGCTCTCACGATGAGAGGCGAAACAATGCAATTTCTTTCCATTAGTGATATCTATTGTTTTGGTTTAAAAAAATATTCGTTTGATTTAGTAATATATTAAATATTTCATTCTTAAACAAGGCAAAATAGAGGTTTGACCATATATTCTTTAGAGGAAGAATGTAAAAGCACTAGATGACAATATTTTTAGTAACATATATTTTAATATGATTTATGATTTTTTATTTGAAGTATATAATAAGTAAATCAAATGTATTAAAACTTAGAGAGACACAAATTTAAAATACAATGCTAGAAAAAATAACCTGTCGTGCTTTGCACGGGGTACATACTAGTTACTTTCTATATAAAGACAAATTGGTGGGACTCCTAGAAGGACAAAAAACTGACTTATATTGTATCATAATAGTACAAAAAACTGATATGTTTCACTTCATAAGTATATATGTGTCCTTGTATCCTATTAGAAGATGATATGTGGACATCTAATCATATATTCACTTGAGAATCATCATCAAAATAAACTATCCACAATTAGAAAATACTATTAATCACAAAAATTTCTATTAATCAAATATTTTATAATCCTTATCATATTATAACTATCTATAATTAAAAAATCTTATAATAATATATTTAAATATAAAAAGTAACCAAAAAACTCATGTTAAGAGCCTCTCAAAATAAAATCACGAGCTAATTTTAGAAAACCCTCTCAACAATAGGGGTGTCTCAGAAAACCTCCTCAATTATTTTAATTTGAGAAAACTCCCCTCAAGTTTGAGCATATTATAGATAGCCCCTATAAACTATAAAAATTTGAGATAACCTCCCTGAATGTTTATCACTTAATCTTCCTCAAATTCGGTCTTAGAAAACCTCACTCAACAA
>NW_017973228.1:17216-24900 GCF_001876935.1 Asparagus officinalis | reverse complement strand
AGTTTCCTCAGTTTGTACCCTGAAAGCTAACATTTTTTAGGTCTAGCATGTCACATAACAGGTAGGTGACCGAAAAAAGATCAAATACCACTCAATCATAAAAAAATACTCTGATTTTTTTTAGAATAAGAGAAAGAAAGGAGAAAAAGGGAAAAAGTATTGTAAATTAATCAATAACTTTTTTTACCAATTAGGAGTTTCTTCGTAACTTAATAGGTTGATTTTCAAAAGTGCGTTTCAGTTATTTTACATCTTGAAATAACGTTAGAAGGAATTGGTAAGAAAAATATGAAAGATTAGCAAGGTTGTAGTAGAATTCTATAGTTGAGGGAAGGCTTTCTCTAGTTTTCAAAGTTGAATGGGGTAATCTATAATATGCCAAAACTTAAGGGGGTTTTCTCAAACTAAAATAATTTTTTTGTTGTTCGGTTGGGGGGGCGGGTCTTCTGAGACATCGACCATAATTGAGGGGCTTTTCTAGAATTAACCCTAATATCCTATATGCAAAATTATATGTATGTCAAATTATATTTAATGTTGATGGATTAGTCTTCCTCTGAAAATATTATTCTTAAAATATGAATTGATTATTTTTTGTTATTTATTGATTTGATATCGTGTCAATACTGATTTTTATAAAGATGGGCTATTGGTTCACCCGCGTCTCTCTTTAAACTATTAATAAAGCGTAAGACACCATGAAAACATGTAACATATAAAGTTCTATAATATTAAAAAGTTCCTATTACAAGAATATTCTTTGTGATCTTTTAAAAATAAATAAATTATTTAATTATTTACATAAATTAGCCAAAATATTATCTTGAATTCTCCATGCTTTATCCTATTTTTTTCTAATAACTAGATTGAAATTCTAATGGGTTCTTAAATTATTCTAGCAATAAATATTTGGATTCTTAAGATTATTTTATTGATATTTTAAAACCACATATATTTTTCAAATTAAATTGAAATTCTAATTTAAGCATCACAAAATTGAGGTTTAAGTGTGAGATTGTTTTAAATTAAATTAATATATGAAGACCTTATATCTCATCTAATTATGATATTTTATTTGATTGCTTCATGTTGCAAAGTTTTACTCAATACACTACTTAGTTTATACCAAGTCTCAAAAGTTTTTTTTAATAAAATGTCAACCTTGGATGACCTTATAAGCTAGAAAAATCTTCGTAGTTTCTTCTCGAAGAGACATTCCCGATGCTGCGACCACATAAAGAGCGCCGATTTTTATAACCTTTTTATTTTTAAATATTATTAAAAAAAGATATTACAAAGGAGAGTTTAATAGTTTAATTGTTTAATTTAAAATTTAAATTTTTAGAATAAAAACTATCTATGCGCTCAATCGGCAAGCTAACTTTTTTATTCTCTTTTTATCTTAAACTATTACAAATAAAGATGAATATTATACATGAGAAGCTAGTAGTTAAATTATCTATTTCTAAATATTTTTTTTTAAATTATCGGCCTCTTATTTTAAATATCGTTTAAGTTTTAAACTACTTAAAGAAAAAGTGTTAGGAATAAACTCCCTCTCCATCGAGACCGAGCCTATAATACTGCAAGCTCCCCCTACTCTAAGATCCATCACAGAAGCAATGAGATCAATTCGGCACAAAGCTCAATTTAATAGAAAAGAAAAATAAGAAGATAGATGTGAGTAGACACAAGAGATTTACGTGGTTCGGCAACATACTCTACTAAGAGCTATCTATTCTTTATTTTTTGAAAGAATACAAGAGAATTACACAATCACTCACTGACTCAAACCTGCAACCCCTTAAACATGCACTCTCAAAGTACCAAAAGGATCCTCTCGCAAGTACTTAACCATGCTCTTTTTTATCTCTTCTTGTGTGTCTCTCCCAAGGGTCACAACCCTTTTTAAATAGCCCACAAGTCTTGCTCTTCAAACTTTAGTCAACTCACTATCCAAGCTTTAGCCAACTTGCCCTCCAATCTTCTCAAAACTTGCCTACCAAGCTTTTTAAGGCTTTCTCACTAAGTTGTTCAAGAGGGAATGACCATCAACAATCTCTCCCTCCAGCCCGGTTGCTAAGGAGATAACTAGCATGTTCACCTTGTAGAGAGCACAACAAACATTTGCTTGCTACATGACAGATCCACCAATCTACATCTTGCTAAACCATAAAGAGAATATCATTAGTCACCAAGAAACAACAACAACACATAACCTGAATACCGTAAGTGCTACTGACTTATCGCGATTCTACATATCGGTTAATCCACATGTGTAGCTTGCACGAGCCAATCTTCACTGATTGACTTTTAAAGAGGGATTCAACATAACATCTCCAACCATAGGATTTCCTCCATCGCCATCATCTAAACCATAAGAATATGAAACTGCCTCAATGTCTGAGGCATCCTAAAAAGCTTTCCCAACTCGTGCACATCGCACTATAACACACATCAAGATTATAACGTCTCCTGTCAGACAATATAATCCCTTAGGTCTATATCCCTTGATCTTCTCTACATACTCGGTTTTCTAGCTAACCGAAAACTCTACACACTCGGTTATCAAGTCAACCAACAACTCTTACAAATCCTCACAATGTACATACACAAGCTACAACCTCAAGTGTTGGTCCTCACGTATCGACTCCCTCAAGTGCTCGGAATTATCACCTTTCACTAGGCCACCGACGCCACTCCTCTCGGTATCGACTCCGTCCTTACCACACACTCCTCTCGGTGTACAAGTGTAATACAATGTGATCTCACAATGAAGGCTCAATACAAATAAATCGTTCTCTACAATAGATGAGAACACAATGTAGACTTACTCTCAATGCTACAACTCCCCACAACTCAAATTATACTAAGAATGTAAATACTATAAGCTCAAAAGATTGTGTGTGAACAAAGAGATTCAATAAAAATAATTTAACTAAACTCAAGATAAATCTAGCTTATGAAAATTAGAAACAAAACAATAAATAGCTAGAATGAGTTTAGAAAAACTTCTCTATAGATCAAGAGAGAGAGATGAGTTGAAGCTCAAATACAAAAGGATGATCTCTTCTTCCACTTGTGAAATTATCTTCACAAAACCGAAACTTTGAAGCAATGCTTTAAACACCTTTAAACAAACTTAAACAAACTTTTAAAACTCTCTTAAACTTGTTTAAAACATTTCTTAGATTATTGTGAAAGATGAGAGCAAGGGGTATTTATACCCATACAAAACTTTAGCAAAAACCCCAAGAAAAAGACCAAAAACCCATAAACAAACAAAATAGAAAACTAGCTGTTACTGTGCAACGGCTCTCTGATAAGTCGACTTATGAGTTGACTTATGAGTCGACTTATGTGAGTCGACTCAGCAGACGAAAAATCATAACTCCGCTGCACTTCGTGAGTCGACTTATGAGTCAACTCATGAGTCGACTAATGAGTCGACTAAACGTGCACAGGTCTGAAATGTACAGAAAAACTCAACTTTAAACCATGTTTAAAAATATCAAATAAATTCCAAAAATTGTAAACTTTGGGGAATAGTTTATAAACATGTTAATTAACATGTTACAAAAAGAATTTTTAGAATTGCACTTCTCAATAGTGAAATCTCATTATTTTATGAAACTAGTTCAAAACATGAAAAGTTGATATACATGAAATTTGATGTTTTGACATAAACACAACTTTAAAATATTTTCAAACGTGCTTATAGACTTAATAAAAGATGTATATCGTGATTGTTAAGTCCATAAACAAGAATACAATATTTTCTCATATATCGTGATTGTTAAGTCCATAAACAAGAATACAATATTTTCTCAAAATTGCATATTCTATGCAATATATTCTTAAACAAAATAGAGTATTTTCTCAAAATTGCATATTCTATGCAATATATTCTTAAACAAAATAGAGTATGAAACATATGATTATATGTATGAATGTAAATTTGTTTCATGTCTATATAGTTAAACCAAAACGCAATAATAAATATGTAATCTCATATTTATAAGCATGAAAACTTAAAACTATGTATGTATATATATATAACTATATATATATATAGAAACATATATGTATATGTATGACTACATATACATAGAAACCAAAAACTAATATATATATATTTTTTACTTCTTTGAGACAAGAATACTCTCATAATCACTTAACTATTTTTTTTAACCTCTCTTTGTGAGTCTTTCCCAAGGCTCACAACCCTCTTTAAATAGCCCACAAGGCTGGCCCTCAAAGTTTTGGGCAACTAGCTATCCAAGTTTCTCAAGACTTGGTCACCAAGCTTCTCAAGACTTGCTTACCAAGTCTCTTAAGAGGGATGGACCATGAACAAAAAGCTCCCACTTAGATTATCTAATTTTCAATAATTCAAATGCTACAAGTTATTGGTATAAACTATTTGTATGTTGATATCCATAAAAAATAGAGTATTTACAAAAATAGAAAAGAAGAAGCATCAGTAAAAAAAAATACTATTCAGTTCAATTTCGAAGCACATGCTGATGACTAAAGAAGAAAACCATAGAGACTAAAAAAATTAGATCCCGAGCTTTCCAAGCTAATGATGCATGTTCAGTTCCCACTACCCACTTCATATTACTTATTCTACATATAAGATTCCCCCTTACGAGCATGAGAAAAATACTTTTTTTATCTAAAATTAATTAGTTCAGATAGCTAGAGCCTCTGGATTTAGAAAAGGTTGCAGATTCAAATCCGTATATTAGTTTCATTTTTGTGATTTTTTTTTGTTGCTTATAAACACAAAATTTAACCTCGTTTATTATATACCCACTCAAATGAAGAAAGCTCTTTGACTAGGGCTGTCCAAAATAGCCCGCGGCCCGGGCCCGGCCCGGCCTCGGCCCGAAAACCCGGGCCAAGTCCGGGCTCCGGGCCGGGCCCGGGCCGTCTCTTTTGTGCCCGGCCCGGCCCGGAATAGTAGTTTTTTAAATTTTTTTATTTTTTATTTTTATGTATTATATTATATATGTATATATAAATATATATAATATGTATAATATTTGTATATATAATATATTTTTATATATGTATAATATATGTATATATATAATATATGTATATATAACATATTTCTATATATGTATAATATATCATATGTGTGTATATATATACTCTCTCTTAGTATATAAGTATATATAAGTATATATAAGTATATATAAGTGTGTATATATACTCTCTCTTAGTATATATACTCTCTCTTACATATAATATGTCATATGTGTGTATATATACTCTCTCTTAGTATATAAGTATATATAAGTATACTCTCTCTTATATAAGTATATATATGTATAAGTAATATATTAAGTTATTTTCTCTTCTCTTATTATAAGTATATATATATATATATATATTATATATATATATAATATATATATATATATATATATATATATATATATATATATATATATATATATATATATATATATATATATATATATATATATATATATATATATATATATAAGAATACTCTCTTTTATATATGTATAATGTATGTATGTATGTATATATATACTCTCTCTCTCTTAGTATATATGTATATATAAGTATACTCTCTCTTATATATGTATACTCTCTCTTATATAAGTATATATTAGTATACACTCTCTTATATATGTATAATATATGTGTATATATATATATATACTAATATACTCTCTCTCTTAGTATATATGTATATATAAGTATACTCTCTCTTATATATGTATACTCCCTATTATATAAGTATACTCTTTTATATATGTGTGGTGTGTGATACTCTCTCTCTGTATATAAGTATAGTATATTACAACGTTACTTCCCCATTGGCCAACGAGCAACGGCTACAGGGTTACTTATGCGATTTCTCTCTCTCTCTATAATTATAACTTATAAATATATACAATATATATACATATAATATATGTATATATAATATATAGTACATAATAATTAAAGATATATACTAATACATAATTATATAAAATATAATAATATTAAACTAATTTTTAGGCATTTTTTATCAAAAAAAGAAAAGAAATTTAAAAAACCTAGGTGGGATGTACTTATCTATTGTGATTGCGATGAATCCAAAAAATAAATTTATACTTGTAATTTGTAAATGATTATTAATTATTATAAAGAATTTATTTTTATAATTTTTATTTATAATTTATGTCATTTTAAGTGATAATAAAAGTATTATTTTTATTATTTTTGTCTTTTTTTTATAATTTAAAACTAAATAAATTTAAAAATTTGAAAAAAAAAAGAAAAAACCCGCCCGGCCGGCCCTAAAACCCGGCCCGGGGTACCCGGGTCCGGGTCCGGGCTCCGGTTTTGCCCGGCCCGGGCCCGGATTTCTGGGCCGGGCCGGGCCGGGCCGGCCCGGATGGACAGGCCTATCTTTGACCTATCAGCCTAAAGTTTTAACCCCATTTATTTTAAACCCCCCCCTTATAATCTACTTTTAGATCCAAAGCTCTTTCATTTTAAGGTTTACCCATTTATACACACACATTCCATAAAAAATGATCTTTTATACACACACATTCCATAAAAAATTGATCTTTTGCCAACAAATTCAAAATTTTGCCTCTACTATTTTTAAACCAAGCCACTTCTAAATTATTTTTAGACCCAAAATCATCCAATAATTTATTTATAGGCCTACTTTGTATTTAATAGTTTAGTATATGATGTTTTTTCTATAAGTTGTTGTATATTTGTTAAGTAATTAGGTGTACGATGTAACCAATTGTTTAAACTATTATGCTTTAGTTTTTAATAACACTAATGTTTGGGTATCAAGAGCTATAGTTTTTTTTCATATAAAACAAACTTTTATCCTATATACTTTCAAATCCATCCACTTCCTAAAAGGGTTTCAAGGTTAAAACCCAAAATTTTAGCCCAATTTGTTTTTAAGTCGCCCACTTTCGAAATCACTGTTTGACCCAAATACTCAAACTAATTATTTCTTAATTCAATTTGCATATCAACAGTTTGATATATGGAGTAAATTATAATATTTAGTTTTACTTACTATAGTTATTTTTTTTTTCAAATGATTAGGTATGCATTGTAATTTCAAATCAAATGTATAAACCATTATTTTTCTTGTCTTCATTCACACTAATTTTGTGGCATCACGAAATGTATATTAGCTTTTTGTCTTCATTCATACTAATTTTTCGACGGGCATCTCTCAACCTCGGTCTGCAGGAACTAGCTAAGAAGAACCCCTCATCAGGGGCTGGGGACAACAGTGCTAACAACTAAGCACATTTGTCCCATGTCTCAATATGAAGTTGAAGCTTTTGCTCAGTGAAGAAGTCTCCCTTTATTTTGGTTAGAAATTAGAAGTATCAAGCTTTGTCTAGTCTTATTGAACTAAATGTGGTTGTAATATCCTGTTGTTATGTCTGAAGTGTTTCTATCTAGATGTGGGGGTTTGCAGGTTAAGTGTGGTAGGTGACGACATCGGTCCGCTCCCTACCCACTTCTCCTACAGTGCTCTCATCTATCTAGAGAAGTTGTAACCTCTATGTTGATACTTTTTGCTTTATATTAAATGAACAGGGCTTTACACCCTGTTTCTCAGGTTCAAAAAAAATATATTTAAACCGACACATTTCTGCAAAAAAAAATT
>NW_017973228.1:9716-12216 GCF_001876935.1 Asparagus officinalis | reverse complement strand
AGTTCATAGAAAAGATAAACTAACGCAATACATCACAAATCATCACTTAAGCATCAGACACTACATAGTTTTCCACAAACATAGTTTGTTCCACAAAACTACAAACCATATACAAAAGTCACATAGTTCCACACAAATATAGAGTTATTACACTCAAACTAGAAGCATAAGTATCAAGTTTCTACAACTCAAAATAAAACATCACCATAAGCATAGAAATCAATAAAAAAAACTCCAAGAAGCAGCAAAATCAGTCATCACCATCACCATCACCATCACCATCAGAAGAGCCAGAGCCATCAGTAGGGTCCTCCTCAGAATCAGACTCAGAACTGGAAGAGGGATCCGGAATCCCGAGAGACTGACGCTGATAGGATAGAATAGTCCTAACATCTCTCTGAATAGTTGAGACTTGCTTCTGAACACTTGAGAACTGAGTCTCAAGACGATCCAGACGGTCACAAATATCAGAAGTGGGTGAGGAAGAGGCTCTAGACCGGGAACGAGAAGATGATGGCTGAATAGGATCAGATAAGGAACTGGAAATTTGCATCCGGGAAAGTGAGACCTTATCAAAGAAGTCCTTCTTAGGTTCAATTTTGGGTTCAAGGGTGAGATCAACACCGAAATGTTGAAGGATAAGGGTGATGAAGGGGCCAAAGGGTAGAAATTTGAAATGCTTTGATGCCATGTTTTTGAGAAAAACGTTTGCCCAATCTACTTTTATTTTGGCAAATATGGCATATACAGCATTGATCTTGTCAGAAGCAAAATGATCGAAACTACCGGTTTTAGGAATCAGATTTTGAGCAATAATTCTAGCAATAAGTTTGGCATTTGGATTAAGAGAATTATTGTTCATCGGATAAGTGCAACCAGGTTTAAACAAGAGGTGGTTCACAGTTGGATCATCAAGTTCAATAGACATAATGTCAACATCACCTGTTGGGATTTTTAGAATCCCCGCAAGTTCGTTGGCAGAAAAAGAAATTGCAACTTTTTTAACAAATGTACTAATGGTCTGAAGACCATCAGCAGAGGATGATACAGATAAGTTGGCATAAAATAGATAAACCAGAAAATGATAATAAGGAACTTTTTGTTCCTCATCTAACAACCTAGCGAACCCAACATTGTGAAGAATCGAATGAGTGTCATACATGGCTAACTGATCAAATTTGATATATCTGGTGGGAAGAATTTTTAGTTTGCATAACTCCATATATTTCTTAACTAGGGATTTATACAACAGAAAATCTTCATAATGAGAGGCTACAGAGGAAGATGAACCAACATTAGATTTAGATCTTTTTCTAGGATGCATGTTAGATTAGGGTTTTGAATGAAATATAACAGAATATTGAAAACCCTGTAAAGGTAAATAGAGCACAATAAGTATAAATGATCAAACCCTAAATCAAAAACAAGACTTAAGAACTAAAAGAGATGATAGAAGAATGTACCCAGCACGATGAAAGATCTGAAGGAGAAGAATAGAGCTTCGGTCGACCGGAGATGGTGGCTGTTTGCGGAGAAAGTTGTTGTATTCATTGCTGTGTTCATTACAACTTAGATCGTTACAATGAAACAAAAAAAGAAATCGCCTTTTTATAAGGCTCTTACTCAATGAAAACAAAAAGATTACAACTCTCTTCAAACAAACGCAAGATCCGTTTATCGTCTCTTGCTTGTGTGGGTCTTTTGCCTGTGACGGGGACGTCAATATCCGTGGACCACCGGGCACTCAGATCTGCTCCGAGAAAATCGGACAGAGCTTCATCGATCCGCGTGAGATCTAGAAGCTTTAAGCGTCTATCTCGGCTAAAACGAGATATCAGCTCTTCTTAGTGATTACCGGCGAAGGGTAATACTAAGGAAAAGAGGGAACGGGTGATGAAGGCTCTGATGTAGACCTCTCCTCTCCTTGTTGAAGCGCACGAACACTCTTCACTGCAGCAGGGCTTCGCCAAGCTCTCTCTCGGTTTGGCCGAGACACCCCTGGGGTGTCTAGGCTTTTCCTAGACACCCCCGGGGTGTTTCGACTTGCCGGGACTTCGTTTTGAGGTGTATGATTGTTTTCCCCGTAGATTCTTCGTCCGGACTCGGATTTGAGTGATTCCAGGTGCGTTGGATGCTTGACGAAGAGTTCGATCCGCTCTGGTGGTTGGATTATCTTTAGAGTGATCGAGGCATGAAGGGCGTTGTCCTTTTTTGTGAATAGTGTTGGGTTCCCGATTGGTCCGGGTCTTCGTTGTTCCGAAATCCTATCCGCTCACGTAGCTCGTCGATTCGCTTCAGTCGTTTGTCGATGTCAATTGGACTCCTGTGGATCGGATGGTGACGTTCATCGTTGCTTTTTAACACTGAACCGTTCGTGGAGACCTATAGGCAATTTTTGATGCCTACAGATACCCCCTCCAAAGTGTTCCGGACTCGTTTCTTTTATAGAAGAGGCTGGAATACTTTGGATGTAATTGGTCTAGCCTTCAGTCGGCATCAG
>NW_017973228.1:6011-9261 GCF_001876935.1 Asparagus officinalis | reverse complement strand
AACGTTTGACCCTTAGGGTTTCGAATCGTCGAACGTTGACTTGTGTTGCAACGCGTTGACTGGCGTTGACCTAGGGTTACGCGTTGACCGGCGTCCATCCTAGGGTTTTGATTTGTCAATGGTTGACTTTTGTTGCAACGCGTTGACTGGCGTTGACCTAGGGTTACGCGTTGACCGGCGTTGACCCTTAGGGTTTCGAATCATCAAACGTTGACTTTTGTCGCAACGCGTTGACTGGCGTTGACCTAGGGTTACGCGTTGACCGGCGTTGACCCTTAGGGTTTTGAATCGTCAAACGTTGACTTTGGTTGCAACGCGCTGAATGGCGTTGACCCAGGGTTACGCGTTGACCGGCGCTTACCCTAGGGTTTCTCATCGTCGAATGTTGATTTGTGTGAATTCATCAACATATTCAACAATCGGCGAAGAATCGGCGTGATTCGGGGTTCAGGAAAAAGTTCGGGGGGTCAAAATCCAGTCAAAACACCCCGGGGGTGCCTCAACAAAACTGAGACACCTTGGGTGTCTCGGTTTTGCCGAGACACCCCTAGGGGTGTCTTTGGCTCAACCGTGGTCCCCCCTCCTATTTCGTCTCTTTCTTGTTTTGTTTTGTTCTCCCTTCATTTCAAAATTCAAAAGAGATTCCCCCTCTCTCCTCTCTTCTTCCTCCAAGCTTCCTCCATTGATGTTCTTTCAAGGACCCATCAACCCATAAGAAAGTTTGGATTTTTCCATTGGCCGAAATTGGTCTCCTCTAATTAGGGTTTCTTACCCCTCCTTCAAGCTCGAGTCTTGGCCCTTGGAATTAGGGTTCTCAAACCTCTTGATTTGGGTAAGCTCCCCTTCACAATCCTCTCTCCTCTCATTTTTTGATAAAGATTGCATCTTTACTCTTATAGTAGGCAAAGGGGTTGTGTATGCACAATGCTTTGGGGGGTTTTGTGCAAAAGAGGCAATATGGCCGAATTTTGGGGGGCTTATTTGCAAAATGGGACTGAAATTCGTGGGGGTTTTTATGCAAAGATGGAACTGCAATTTTGAGGCTTGGATTCATGTTTATTTGATCAAGAAAAGTGAAGGGTGCTTTATGCAAGAGTTGTTGAGGGGTTAATTTGCAAAACAGCCCATAAATGTCTTAGAGGGGCTTATTTGCAAAAAGGCAGCGAATTTATGGATGAAATCCAAGGAGTTTAGACCACAAATTCATGATCAAAATTTTGATAACGACATGTGGAGACCAAACCAAAATCAGTGGAGGGTTTTTTATGCAAAATTGGCCAAATTCTGCGAAAGGGTTTATTTGCAAAATTTAACCAAAATTGTGGGATATCGGGGGGTGCTATATGATCAGATGTGATGACCATGACCCAACCCGAGCGTGTCCTTGATCCGAATTTAGCCTTGAACACGAAGGGTATTTTGGGTATTTCACCAAAATTCACCGCGAAACATGACAATCATTGTTTCGCATGCACGAAATTTGTAGGTTTAACTAGACTTCAATTATGAAATCCTATTTATGTATAGGATTTTAATTAAAGTTCTTAATTTCCCTTTTAAATTTCGTGTATTCATATTTTAGATTGTACCTGACTTGCTGCTTTTTGTTGCAGGTTTCAATGTCTCCTCGCCGATCTCGACCTCGTAGGAGTCGTTCTCATTCGCAGCACAGCGAGGGAGAGGTTCCCGTGACATCTTCCCCAGCAGCCTCTTTCTTCGGGGGGTGAGAATTCGTATTTTCTGTATCCCTGATTGACCTCTTTGCGGGTCATGAAGGAAGAACCGACACCCTCCTTCGCGGGGGTTAAGGTTTCAGACTTGTTTTGCTTAGCCAATTCAAGTCTTCCGGTATATTGGGGCGATTTTGTGTCGTCCTATACCTTATAGATCGGTGTATGTTACCACGTTATTCACGTGATGATGCATACCGTTCTTCCGGTGTAGGACACTCAAAATCGTCTCTCCAATTATTCCGTGAATGAGCTTATCATTCTTCTGATGAAATGGATTTTCTGACTCCACCTTTGTGCTTTATTGCAGTTGAGTTTCCCGCGGGTAGCCTTCCTGCTCATGCCAACACTGGTTGTAGCCGGGAGGTCTTCTCTTCAGTTTCTCTCAAACAGGCCATTAGTCCACTCCCTCGGTTTGACAGAGATCGCTCAGACGAATCTTGTCATTTGATACGGGAAGGAGGGCGTCATTGTTTGCGCCAGCTTATCACGGATGCCACCTTTACTGCGGATTCTTCCTCTACTCAGGCTTTAAAGAAGCCGAGTTTCCTGTTCGGAGATCACGTCGAGGACCCTGTTACGTTGACCCTTACCGAGGAACACTAGCTGACTCTCGACGAAGGAGCTCTCTTGTACATTCCCTCCATTCCGCGTCAATATTCTTTCAGTCACTTGAAGGGACAGGCCGTGGAGCGACAGATGTCCTGGCACCTTACTAATGATGCTGAGCGAGTCGAGTGTGGATATGCCTCTCATCACAAGACTCCTGGTTCTAGCGGGCATCATGATATTCGTGGCCTTCGACCAGGGATCATGGGCCTTGACACTGCACCCCCAGGCGAGGTGTCAGCAGCTGCACCTACTGTGGGTAATCGTCTGGCTCTTCTGGGGAGACGGTTACCTCCACCAGAATACAGATGCTATGGCTGGGCTTCCTCACTAGCCAAAGGGTGGTGGGCCCGCATGACTAGCTTTGTCTTAACGCGCTGGGAGAGGGATCTGAAGAGCAGTGGGTTACATGCACCTATACGAGCCACCATGCACGGAATCCCAGTCAGCTGTCGCCATTTCTTGGCTTTGCTGGAGACCTACATGCCTGACAGCAACACCTTTCTGACCAGTGGTGGTGAGCTAGGGTTGGCCTTGCACGAGATGCACCATATTTCGGGTCTTCCTATGGGGGATTGTCCGTATCAGGAGTACTTCCCCTCGAACCAGCAACTGGAGTGTATGAAGAAAGATACTCCGGATATGTATGACACACTCTGGGATCTTACTTGCCACTACTATACTTCCTTGATCCAGACTTCTCCTCAAGCGAGGAGGAAGAGGCAGATCAGCTTGAAGCAGTTTGCCAGCTACTTGTTCCAAAACTTGGAGGGTGATTCCAGTACATCCATTTGTGAATTAGACGTGTTGACCCCTTCTGCCGTTAATGAGTTGTTGGAGAAGGCTGAGGCTCGTTCTTACACCATTGCCAGTGCTGAGGGAGCTTTTCCTGCGGGAACCAAGTTTCGTTC
>NW_017973228.1:0-5381 GCF_001876935.1 Asparagus officinalis | reverse complement strand
GAGGGAGGACTTATTGATGGTGTGCGAGCATGGCTGTGGACTATGGTGGGCTGCACTGGAGCCCATTTTGCTCTTCCTTCACATAGGCGTAAGCCACTGACCACTTTCCTCAGTTGCAAGTGGTTCCTTTCCGCCTATGAATCCATCGGCGTGAGGAGCCTTTCAGAGTTACAGTCCGAGTACTCGGTCCGGGCTGCTATGATGGCTGCTCGCCGGGCTGAGGTTGCTCGAAAGCGGGGAAAGGGGCGTGCCAAACCTCTTCTCACCGAGGATGAAGAGCTCCTTCCTACGGGTGACGAAGACGAGACCTCTGAGGAAGAATATGTGGATGCAGATACCGACGGAGGGGATCTCGATACCGGTTTGTCCTGCCTCTTTGATTTTCCTTCTCCATTAATGACATCTCTTGTTCATTTAATGAAATGGCTATTGTCACTTTAGGTAGGACAGCCGACGATCATGAGCCGCCGGCTCCTGCACACGTTGAAACATGTGACAGGCCTGTGCATGACCGACCCATTGGTCCTAGGAGGGTTGGTGCCCCGAAGAGGAAGAAGACTGCCCATAAACCCCACGACGGTCAGCGTCCTTATGGAGTGGACTTAGGAAGCACCGCCGATGGAGGGGAAGGTAAGATTTTATCTTCATTGCTTTAAGATGATTTACCTTTTGGGATTCGTAACCATGTTTTATGCTCCAGGGTTCTTCGAAGAGGGTGAGCTTCCACCGGGTTCGGCATCTCCTGGATCCGATAATATGGATTGCTTTATGCAGCAAATGTGCGACGCCCTTCACGACGGGTCTTTGGGCATCGATCTAAACATCGATCTCGAGCAGATGAATAATGTTGAGTCCGCAGTCCCATATCCAGGTATATCTTCATCCAATGTTACTTTCTTCAAGCATGGGGAAGGAAAATCTTCCGTTTTTGCTGAAAGTTTTTTCTCGAGATTTCCTCATCTTTCAACATTCAGGTTACCCTGCAGATGTTGCGATGGACAGGCCAAGCTTCTCGAAGCCTGATGCCGGCTTATTAGCTGACATGCTGGCTGAGCAGACTTCCAGAGGAACCGAGAGACCATTCTTTGGGAATGATTCATCCACCGGTATATATCTGATTCCCTTCCTCTTGCCTGATCTTTTATCTGACTAATGAAGGATTAATATTGCAGCGCCAACCATTGGGATTAGCCCGATATCGATCCCTGGCATATCCAGCTTGCCTCGGAGTGACGGACTCGCAGGTACGCATACGATTTAGGGATATCACGCTTCTCTATGTTTATCTAATTTTTGACTAACGTATGAGTGCAATCATAGGACCAGCCACTGGGACTGATTCTCATATGACTCCTGGCATTCCTCAGATGCCTACGGATGATGGATCTATAGGTATGCAGATGATTTTATTATCCCAATCCTCCTTATTTGTCTAAATTTTCATTTTAACTAATAAGAGGGTGTCACCATAGGACCAGCCGCTTGGGCCGATACTCTTATGACTCTTGGTATTCCCGCTGCATCTGAGGACGGTGGGATTGCAGGTATGGATACAATCTTCTTGTCCCGATTCTCCTTATTTGTCCAAATTTCCATTTGACTAATATAGGAGTGTAACTATAGGACCGGCGGTTGGGCCTGATACTACTACAGTTCCCGGGGCTGAAAATCTGCATAGAAGTGACGTCTCTCCGTCCTTGCCGAGTGATATGAGCAATCCGCCTGCAGGGGTTGATATACCCTCTTCTGCTGCTGTCTCAGAGCCTGTCGGACCTCAGCATGAGGGGACATCCGTTGGCGTTGGTATGCTCAGAACTTGCCTTTTGAATTTCCTTATCGTATTCGATAATCCGCTGAACTTCTATGTTGTTGCTTGTAGGATCTCGATCTTCCCTATACGAGCGTGTCCGCGCCCTTTTTGTCGATACTGATCCTGACAGAGAGGCTTTTCGTACGGACCTCAGCTTCTTCACTGCCTTTTATAATGGCCTGATAGAGAAACTTCTTCATAGAGGAGGCGGCTTCGATCAGTTCAGGCGTTCCTTTTCTCGCCACATGATGATGATGAGGGAGGAAGGACACTCGGAATTGGCCGACTCTTTCACTACCGATTTCGCTGCCCTGGAGTCAGAGATACGAGAGTTGAAGGAGTTGGAGGTTAACGGGGCTTCTTCTTTCGTGTCCTCTCAGTTGGAGCATAGGATGGCAAAGTGACGTGACTTGAGATCTTCCATCGGGTGCGAGCTTCAGTCACACGAGAGCTCCATTGCGCAGCTAATGGCTGTGACTTGAGATCTTCCATCGGGTGCGAGCTTCAGTCACACGAGAGCTCCATTGCGCAGCTAATGGCTAGTGTGGTGAGGAAAGATACGGAGAGAGCTGAGCTACTCCGCTCTTTGGACTCGAACCGCGAGGAAACGACTAGGTTGAAAGAGGCCCAATTCTGAGGAATCTGCCCGAGCTGATCTGCAGGCGGGACTTGAGCGGAGTTATGTAGATAGACTTTTTAGCTTAAAGTCTCATATTCTCAGCCGCCAGCTGCCTTCGGGCTAACGAGCTTCTTGTTGTATGCTTTTGACTCGGCCTATTAATAGAAGCTTTGCATTTCACTTCTTTCTTGTGATTTTTTTTTTGTATTTATGGGATTTTTGGCAAACCCCCAGCCCTCAACGGGTTTGATATGTCTTTACCGATTACCGTTTGAAATCGAACTAGCATGTGAATTATTAAAGCCCGTCTCACATGTAACGTTGTGCTAAGAAAATTGCTTTTCTTAGACTTAGTGCTATGACTTTGAATACATAGGCTTCGTCTTTCTCACGGGAATAGACTACCCGGCAACGCGTGTTAGGCGTTGACTTATCCCTACTTAGGCTTCGAGATGAAATTCCCCGTGCATTGAGTGCCCGGATTGGAAGTTGAGAATCATGTCTTTTCTAAAAGCAAAGACAGACTAAGAAACAGGAGAGGAAGAATTTTATATTCTATCTCCCGGTGCTGAAAAGGAAGAATTTTATATTCTATCTTCGGCCGGAAAGGAAACGGGAGAGGAAGAATTTTATATTCTATCTCCCGGTGCTGAAGAGGAAGAATTTTATATTCTATCTTCAGCTGGAAAGGAAACTCGAGGTGGGATCTCCACCCCCAGAATCCGAAAGGATGAAACTAAGAGTGGGATCTCCACTCCGAGAATCGGAAAGGTTCGAACGACACTACCTTTTATAGGATTAGTCATTTGAGCCCAAAGAATCCCTCATTCATTGAGGAGAAAACCCGATTTCAACCCTAACTTTTATAGGTTTGGTGGAAAAGGGGACAAAGGTGGATTTTTCGTTTATCGAAAATGAATGACTCGACCTTAGTCTCGACTATCTGTAGGCTTGACTAAGCGAGATCGGGAGCAATCCTAACTTTTATAGGTTTGACTGTTCCAAGTGGACCTCTCGTTCATGGAAGGAATCGAGAGAGGAATTTGGCTTTGGCCCTAACTTTTATAGGTTTGACCAAGCAGGAGTTTGAGATGACCCTAACTGTCGGAAGGTTTGATCACTCGATTTGAAAGTGGACCTCTCGTTCATTGGAGGAATCGAGAGGGGATTTTGGCTTTGGCCCTAACTTTTATAGGTTTGACCAGAAAGCGAAGAAAGTGGAATACGGGTAGCAAAGAAAGTGCCAATTCGTATTATCACTCAAAGGGAGACTTTAATGCTAGGCGTTTAGGACCTAGCATGTCAAGTCTGAGAAATGCCAACGACGGGCAAATGGAAATGTTGGTGGATCCACTGTCGTTTAATTTGATCAGCGGATGGTTTGGTGAGGAAAGATTAACCTATCAGAGGATTAGATCTCATCTCATAAAAATAACTCATAAGAGTTAGAGAATTTTTTGATAAAAATAAGAAGAGACATTCTGACCTTCAGAGCTCGAATGTAGATTTCTTATTCGTCAATTCCACAATGACTGGGTTATCCCTAAGAATACCCATGTGGTATTCTTCCGGGAACTTCCCGATGCGTTGGTTATCCTGAAGATGCTAAGGATAGTATTTTTTCAGAAACTTGCCGTTTATCGGCATTATAAGCTGGTCACCGTCCTTGGTGACAAGGCGATATGCGCCACTCGAGTAGACTGTCTCCACTACGAATGGTCCTTCCCATTTGGGTTTAAATTTACCCTTCTTCTTGGAGTTAAGGATCATAGGCCGTCTTATAGCCAGAACCAAATCCCCTTCTTTGAAACTCCTTTGTCGAACCTTTTTGTCAAAGGCTCGAGAGATTCTAGCTTGGTAAAACTCAATATGCTGTTGAGCTTCCAGGCGCTCTTCATCGAGCCTTTCGAGTTCTTCGAGGCGTTTCTGATGTTGTTCTTCGGTCGTCATCTGTGTTGCGAGAGCGATCCGAAGAGACGGGATTTGGATCTCTAATGGAAGAACAGCTTCACATCCGTATACGAGCGAATACGAGGTTGCTCCCGTTGGTGTGCGCACTGTGGTCCGATAGACCCATAGAGCTGCGCCAAGCTTGTCATCCCAGTCTCGTTTGTTAGTTTTCACGATCTTTGACAAGAGTTTGATGATAGTCTTGTTGAAGGCTTCAGCTAATCCATTTGCTGTGGGATTATAAGCCGTCGACGAGATATCCTGAATTTTAAACTTTTCGCAGAACCTTATGAAGAAGTTGCTGACAAACTGAGGACCGTTGTCATGTATGATTCGTCTTGGAACGCCATACCTATAGATGATATGGTGCTTGATGAATGCAATGACATTACTCGTTTTAACTTCTCTGAGTGGAACTGCTTCAGCCCATTTGGAGAAATAATCGGTAATTGCCAGGATGAACCGGTCGCCTTTGACTGACGGAGGATTTATAGGACCAACAATGTCCATTCCCCAAGTCTCGAACGGCCATGACGTAACCGAAGGATGCAGATGCTCCGGAGGTTGGTGCATATAATTCCCGTGTATTTGACACGCATTACACTTTCGGGCATACGTGATTGCATCACTCATCATGGAAGGCCAAAAATACCCCATTCTTCTGATGCGATCGTAGAGCTTGGGACCAGGTTGGTGTGCGCCGCACTCTCCTTCGTGCGCCTCCCTAAGGACCTCTTCAGCTTCTTTGGTTGATAGGCAACGCAATAGCAACCCATCGTACCCCCTGCGGTATAGCGTTCGATTCTCCGTATTATAGTAGAATCTTGGTGCTCTTCGCCGGATCGACTCTCTTTCCTTCACATCTTCCGGCAATATTCCATGCAAGACGTAGTCGATGATGGGAAAACGCCAATCTCGTGGTTCGAACTCGATTTTGTTCGCGTGGAAAACTGTTTTCTTTTTCATTGAGATAATTGTCATCTTGGGTTACAAAAGATCCGG
>NW_017973227.1:14049-25835 GCF_001876935.1 Asparagus officinalis | reverse complement strand
GGGGTGGATGATTTATGTAACGGGAAGTTCCTGGAGAATCGTATATTCTTAAGGATAACCCGAACATACGACTGAGGATAACGTATTCTTTGTTATACCCAGTTTTGCAAAGAAAGCTGGAGGTGGATAATTCATGTAACGGGAAGTTCCCGAAAGAATACTATATGTAATTTTCTTAGGGATAACCCGATCATTACATAACAAAGTGATAAACACTATATCCCCACGATGGTTTTTGAATACTCTTTTGTTGAGGTGAGATTCGATCACTTCGTTGGATCAATCTTCCCTCACAAAATTCTCTCATGGTCAAACCTTTAAACGGTTAGGTCCAAAGCCAAAATCTCCTCTCGATTCCTTCAATGAACGAGAGGTCCACAAATTGAACGATTAAACCTTTAAACAGTTAGGATCGTTTCAAAACTCCCACTTGGTCAAAACCTTACTACAGTTAGGACCACAACCAAAATCCCCTTTCGATTCCTTCCATGAACGAGAGGTCCACTTTTAGTTGAATAATCAAACCTTGTGACAGTTAGGATTATTCAAACCAGTCTAAACTCTCTAAGTGGAGATCCCACTTTGAGTTTCTTTTGCATCAGGAGATAGAATATAAAATTCTTCCTCTCCATCATCGGGTTCATCTCTACCAACAAAAAAAAAAGACCAGGAGATAGAATATAAAATTCTTCCTCTCCGATTTTGGGTTCACCTTGTGACAGTTAGGATTATTCAAACCAGTCTAAACTCTCTAAGTGGAGATCCCACTTTGAGTTTCTTTTGCATCAGGAGATAGAATATAAAATTCTTCCTCTCCAATTCTGGGTTTATCTCTACCAACAAACAAGAGATCAGGAGATAGAATATAAAATTCTTCCTCTCCATCATCGGGTTTATCTCTACCAACAAACAAGAGATCAGGAGATAGAATATAAAATTCTTCCTCTCCAATTCTGGGTTTATCTCTACCAACAAACAAGAGACCAGGAGATAGAATATAAAATTCTCTTAAGAATAACCTGAATACTCCAATAGGTATACGAGTCTAAACTGTTTCCCTACCTTCAACAGGAAGTTTCTAGAGAATATCAATCAAAATATTCTTAAGAATAACCTGAATACTCCAATGGGTACACGAGTCTAAACTGTATTCCCTATCCTCAACAGGAAGTTTCTGGAGAATATCAGTTAAAATATTCTTGAGAATAACCTGACTACCCCTAAACGGGTATATGCAGTGTCAACTTGACGACAAGAGCTGATTTCACAAGTACAAGTTCCAGCTTTAATTCAAGATCTCTACAATGGACAAGCGATAAACGCGATGCCGGGAAGAATCTTAACTATTCTACAAAGCACTGAATAGATTGAGAGACAAAGAGATCAAAAGTTGAAGCCACCTACGGGTTCCTCTACACGATCTACTCAACCAAGCATTGAAAGGATCGTAAGTAAGATCTATCTTATCCAAAGCATCCCAGAACTCCTCTATAAAAGATTGAGTCTGGAATACTTTGGAGGGGGTATCTGTAGGCGTCAAAAAATGCTGAAAGATATCCAAATACAGCTCAAGAGGAAATCATCCAAAAAGGCAGAAAAAACACAAGTCTTTACTGTCTCGCACGCAAGACAGACTTGACTGTCTCGCCGTGCGAGACAGACTTGACTGTCTCGCCGCGCGAGACAGTCTTTACTGTCTCGCCGTGCGAGACAGTCTTTACTGTCTCGCGGGCAAGACAGACTTTTACTGTCTCGCCCACGCGAGACAGTGTTCACTGTCTCGCCCACGCGATGCCTCAATGATTAATTTAAAACTTAATAACCCATTTGTCATCAGAAAAGTCGACAGAAGGGTGTAGCTGGAAGATAACTTGAAATCACAATATAAAACATGAAATATATAAAAGGTAAGGTGAAATAAGTAACTTTTAATGAAAGTGTTAAAACTCAATAAACTATGGTTATCCTTTTAGATAGTTAAATATCAAAAATGATTTGCCAAAAACGAAATGCAAAGATTACTCTCCTTTGTGGAAACAAAAAATGCTCCTGTAAGAGACTAAATAAGAAACGAAGTCAAATTGATCCATTTCTTGGAAAATAAATTCTCTCTCTGATTATAAAGGTGGTACATGTAAATTCCATGCGCCCATGTGGCACGCATTCAGTAGATATCGGAAAATCACAACCAATGGCTAGATGCTGTTGAATATTAGGTGACAAGGAAACTGAAGAATAAAGTTCCAAAAGCAGAATAAGATTATAAATAACCAAAGGGTGATGAATGGTGAACAGACCATTGAAATAACAGTCTTGGTGTTGTTGCAAAAATCTTCATGATATTTGGAAATTTTACCAAACTGAAAAAACGTGACAGCCACTAAAATATGAGCAAAACTGAGATTCCTCACTGAGGTGACTTACCAACATTCTTGAGAAGGCTAACACCAACATTATGTGCATGCACCGATCCGGCCATAGTGACACATGGAACTCCCATATACAGTGATTCACATGTAGTAGTAGTTCCCGCATACGGAAATGTATCCAAGCTACAAAGGAACGATCATTTTCAGGAGGAAAAAGAAGCAACTACAGAATGAAATAACATGTAGGAGAAATCATGTAGAAAAAGAAAACTGAGAACAGTGCCTAACAATCACAATGCACTGTCCCAGTAATACCATGGAACCTGTACTGAGTTTTATAATATCATGATGAAAAATTTACCCAAAGTGTAAAAGAGAACTAAACAGCAATGGAGAACATTTTACTAACATGATCATGTCTCTATTCACTTTATAATAATTATAACCATAATAATCTCTGTGCATCATCGCTTGCAGTGTTGTAGGGAAGAAAATTATGATTCAAGATGTACAACATGTGATATAAATATTTTCATGATAACATAAAAAGATCATGAATATTAAAAATATGGGTAAATAACTAAATATAGTTAAAAACTTGAAGCAACTCATGGTATGTCACAAAGAAAAGTTTCACAATATAGAGAGGGAAGATCAAGAGCCTGCATATATATCTTAAAGATACGATAGGTTTGCATGACAAATGATGGCGCTGAAGAAATATACAGAAAGAAAGGACATTTTGCTCCTTATTACAGAACCTTGGATCTCACTTTTATCAGGCCCTACGCTGCTTCCACTATATCATATGGTGTAGGAGGTTAAAAAATCACATCAGCTTTCCAAAATAAAGGTAAAATGTTCCACGAGTAGATTTCAGATGACCACTTCATGTGGTAAACAAGCATCAGTATGAAATAGACAACTAAAAAACATAACCAACTTACTAGACTAAATCCTCTAAAACCCACAACGCCAGACCAAAAGAAGGAACTGTCTGATATCCTGAAGATGACCAAAATAATACATCTATCGAAAGAGGCATTGATAAACAATGACCATCTTGATATGGAAAAAAAGTCAGTATCAAATAGACAAAACTTTAAAAACTAACCAATTTACTAGTTTGGATCCTATAAAACCCATAAAATGCCAGACCAACAGAACTCTTTATTATACTGAAGAAGACCAAAATAATAAATATATCGGAAAAGACATCGATATATAGTAAAAGTTCCATAGATGTTAAAAGGTACAACACAAATACTAAAAGAATGACAAATAGTTAAAGCATGAAGAACACGAGACAGTTGATGGGGACAAAAAAAAAAGATTCAGCTATCTACCTGATATCCATTAGTGAATATGCTTGCATATGGTCATGGTTGAGAAGAATTAGAGGCAGAAGATCAACACGTAGCGGCTCCAGTCCTAATTGCTCCAAAATTGAAAGAAATCTCTGTCTTACACTATCAGAACAGAAAGGCTTACACTTGACAACAAGCCGGGAGTTAGGAACAGCACATAATATCCTTGCCCAAACTTTTAATACTTTTGGCGTTATCTGCCAGAAAAAAAAAGATGAACAACGCAAAGCTGTAATTCAGTTTAGCTAAACATTTTTAAAAGAGACATTCAATAATAACACTACCTTTGCCAAATTATTGAAGCTCCCAAAAGTAATAAAACCATTAGAAAGAGCTGGTGTGGGACAAACAGGACCAGCATCCGGCGAAGGCGTATAACAGAGAAAACATTTAGGCAAACGAACCAACTCCTCAACATGCCTGCAGCCACAATTAGTCAGAATATCTCTATCTATACAATTTAAAATCAAATCTCAAAAGTTCAACTCACTTCTGCTTTGTGTCAAGGGGATCAGCCAGTGCATCTGTGATTCTATAATCAATTGTTGGCAGACCGGTTGTATTTGGGTAACCAATCCATGTTGCCTAAGAAAGCATAGTGGGAGAAAAAGTAACTATGAGAGGCAAAATTCATAAAGAAAATTATCATTGTTAAAAGTAGTTATTGGAAATAATTACATGCGGATCTTCAGTCTTAGTTCATTTTAACATGAGGAAATAAGCTAAGAAGCACAAGTTGGCATGCAGACATGGAAGCAACATGATAGACATGAAGATAAAAATGATAAAAGGTACAAAAGGAATGGCAAGTACGCAACAAAAAGTGTCATCTCCAATATATGACTGACATTAATATAGCTTCACAGTAGAAATATCCATGAAAATAAAAGGATGCTCTTTAATAGAAGAACAACCTATATCCTGTTGTATCTCAGCAAAATTTGGCAGTTTACTGCCACTTTCTAGTTGAGTTTACTCGCAGACAGTGTTTAGGCCACAAGACTGGAGGTTTCAAGGGGTATGAGTGTAAATAAGAACTGTGGAGGTGAAGGTCATTAAGGAGCATGTTTTACATGGATGTATGTAAAAAACAAAGCGACTCAAGCAATTCCAGGAAACATGATAAATGACAAGGATGCTAAATTTATAAATTTTAAAAATATCAAGAGGAACAAAAACGCAGAGAAGGTGATACAGATGTGAATTTAAATAAGGGCAGTACCTGGATGGGAGCAGGCCTGCAGGCCATCATCCCTAGCTTGTTATTTGCAGTGTGACCAGTAAGCTCCACCAGTATGTCAACTTTATCCTCCCTAACCATGCTAGCAACCTTCTTCTCATCAATCCCATATATATCCCTCCATAGCCCTCCTTTTTTCAGCACCCTGTCCTTGAATTTATGGGTTTTGGCATCTGCCTACAATATCACAGTAAAACACAAGGACACTAACTATGTTTAAGCGTAAAGGACAGAGACTTTATAATTTACTGAAAATGATTGAAAGAAAAAAAAAAGTAGAAGTAGAAAAATTGATTGGTTTACATATCATACAGCCCCCATAAACTTGACTTAAAGACGTGTTGTAAATTACTTGAAAAAAGACTTCAAGATACTTGAAAAAAGACTTCAAGTTAACTAAGTGGTGACACTTGTGCATGAGAGAAATAACCATACCTTTACAACACCAGAGTACACAATCACCTTGTAATTTGTGTAATCATGGAAAAAGAGAGGTGCTTCAATGAAATATGATACAGAGTGAGTAATATAATCAGGTGACACATATCCAATTACTAATGGGCGTTCCATATCTTTAGGATTATCCCAACTGGTATATTGAGGGTATAGCTTCATAAATCGCATTCCCCATTCCCTGAGGAACAATTAAACATCAGTCAGTCAAACTACTATGAATTTGTACCACTAACTGAAGTAGTTTTATGTGCTCATTCCCTGTTGAAATTAAAAGTACAGAACTGAACTTGTAAACAACTAAATACTGAAGTTGCAGAATTACCAATAAAAATGATTAACAGGTGTGGTATACAAAACTCATAATCATTTTCATGATTAACAGGCATGCTATAAAAATGAAGTAGTTTTATATGTTCACTCCGTGTTGAAGTCAAAATGACAGCACTGAACTTGTAAACAACTAAACAAGTAATAATGAAGTTGCAGAATTATCAAAATAAATTATTAACAGGCTGCTATATAACACTCGTGTCTATTGCATGCAGATTTCATTCGGATGGTACTTCAATAAGAAAATTTTAGCAAGAAATCAGATATTCCATCTAAAAAGACATGGTTCTACATTTGTTTCCAACAAAGATAATTTGATCAAAAGTACCATATATGCATCTTTCAATACAGGAACTTCGTGGAACATAAAAAAATTCACAATACAGCTACACAAAAAGAGACAAAAAAACAGAGAGGATATCCATAACATTGACACTCCGATCTTAATGAACCAAGGAAATTTGCAATGGCAAAAAAAAGTTCTCATTTGCAAAGCATCTATAAAACAGGTTTTCCATCCTTTTAAATATGACACGGCAGAGCAACAATGAATCATAATGCATTAACTACAATATAAATTTTATCAGGCTCTCATCAGATTTCTTTTGGACCAACGAATTTGAAGAACAGTTCGACAAATATTTCTAATTCCCAAGGCATTCAATAACATTCATTAACTTGACAAAGCAATCGTGTGGCATAAACCTGTCACAATAGATGGGCAGCAAAACAATAGAAGCGCTCAATGAGATCGAAAAGTATCACCTCTTCTATAGTCAAAATCAAACAGAGTTGATTCATCTAAAATGAAGCTTAAAAAGTTCAAACATAAAAGCTAACTCCTAGATTGAATCTTACCAGGTTTGGAATAAAAACCAACTATTATCGAAAATTGACTTCTAAATACACTGATAATCTCATATTATAGAAATATCCATAAACAGGTACCGAACAGAATGGGAATCCTGTGAAAGCATATATACTTTGTAAAGAGTTAGAAATACCTGTGAGCCTCAAAAAGCTTATCATCAGAGCCCTCATTTATATAGTTCATTGCAAGCAGCCGGTTCTGCAAGAAGTTAATTGCTTGAGAAAATTTCATAGAAAGCACCAGAAGAATCAAACAGCATAGGTAATTTCTACTTAGCATTCAGTACATGATTCATGACTTAGATATTGAATGTCTAAACATCCAAGAATCTACCAGAACATCTAGACTGGAAGACGATATATTGTAATGATGTAAAACTCAATACATGTTACGGCAGGAAAATTTCAGTAGAATTACAACCAACAGCAACCTCAACTAATGAATAGAATGTTATGGAAAAAATAGGTCACGCTATACAAATAAATTCTGAATGCTTTATTGACACTGATAGATAGTACTATTTTTTTTCCTTAGCTTCCAATATACATAAAGAGTAATGCTTCATAAGATCCACGAATAGCTGATATTTTGTGAATAGTTTATTCATAAGAAGATTTACAGAAACCATGCCCCGAAAAACAGTTGAATGAGAATATTAGTGAATGATTCACCAATATGTCAATGTAATAATACAAAAAATGAGCTAGATTTTTGCAGTAACTAGTAAAAGAAAAAGTAGGTAGAAAGAACATGTGCTGTGTTTCACTACATACTAGCAAAAAACCAAGCTTCCAACATAAATAGTGACGCTTCATAAGATCCATGAATAGTTGATATTTTGTGAATAACTTATCCATAAGAAGATTTACAGAAACCATTCACCGAAAAACGATTGAATTAGAATATTAGCGAATGGTTCACCAATTCGTCAATGTAATAATACAAAAAATGAGTTAGATTTGTAATAACTAACTAGCAAAAAACAAGCATATACATAATAACCTCTAATACTGCAAAAACAGAGTGCATGAATTGTGAATTCCTCCAATAAGGTTATAATTATCGATAGAAATGAATAACTACATGTAGGCGTCAAAAAATGCTTACAGACATTCAAACACCACTCAAGACGATATAGAAGAACAATATACACGTCATCAAGCAACATATGGCGGCGCGGCAGGACATGGTGCCGCGGCTATGGCGCGGCAGACCAAGGTGCCGCGGCTAAGGCGCGGCAGACCAAGGTGCCGCGGCTAAGGCGCGGCAGCCTATGGTGTCGCGGCTTAACCGCTGCAACCTATGGTGCCGCGGCAGTTAAAGCAGGATGCTACAGCAGTTATAATACAGTTATCTGATGATTATTTAAAGTCCACGTGGCGGAGTATCAGAAATAGAACGTGTGCTGATGTGGAAAAGCAGTTAAACCACGAAAAAGGTGGTTAAAGGTCGTGGGAGAACTGTTTCAAACACGTATGAACGTGGGTGTAACTGCCCCTTTAGCCGCGGCAGTGTCGACTGCCGCGCTCTTTGGCCGCGACAGTGTCGACTGTCGCGCCCTTTAGCCGCGACAGCATCAGCTGCCGCGCCTAAAGAGACAGTTATTGACCAGCTATTTCTTCAGTTATCGTCTAAGGAGGCTATAAATACCCCCCTATAGCCATCATTGACAGGGGCTGAGCATTTTCCAGAGAGATTAGAGCAGAGAGCCTTGAGTTTTGGTGAATTAGAGCAAGAGAGAGAGTCTTCCTTCTTCACAAACATCCTCAAGAAGCTTCTAGCGAGTCCTAGAGATCTAAGCTCAGACTTGATCTTTGGAAGAGTGAACATCTTACATCGATAAGATATTCGCTTCAAATTCTTACTTCGATAAACGAAGGAAGAATCATTAAACCCCTCACGGTTCAATCAGAATCTGTGATTTGGTGGTCCACGAGTCAAAGCGCTCCCGGCACAGGCAAAGATCCCACGAAAGCAGTGATCCAAACAACGATCCTGCGTTTATTTTCTCAAGAGTTGTAATTTTCTTTTTGTTGTGTAAAAGAGTCTTATAAAAAGGCTGTTTTCTTTGAATTTATTGTAATCGACCGAAGATATAATGAATTCCATGACAAAACCAACTTTTGACCCAAACAAGCTGGCGACCACAGTGGGAGCCAACGGTCTCGCTGCCGAGACCGTCGTGTCGCAGCCGATCAAGATTCCAGTTGAATCCATGGTCGAATACGAATTCGACCAAACCAAGTTTGAGGAATATTTCTCATCATCCTCTTCAAGATCTTCAGTATCTCGCAAGTACAAGAGGATCTCACAATTGAGGAAGAGTTGCATGCCAAAGAAGGCACAAAATGAAGACTCTCGCTTGATTGTTGCTGAGAATTTCACTCGCAATACTTCTGCTCACAATGGCTCTTATCTAGTTAAAGAGTCATCGAATCAAAGCCCGCCGGCATTGACGAAAAGAGCTCGTCAGAGACAACGCCAACGCTGTGCTCGCCAAATGGCTAAAGCCTTGGAACAAACCGACGGGGTTCGTTACCACGCGGACCTAGAGTCGAGGAGACATCGAGTGGTTCAGTTGTCTCAACAACCAATCACTCGTATCTCTGCTAAAACAACGACGGATGAATGGACTATTGTCAAAAAGACTCGTTCGACCCTCAAAGAACGTATACAAAAACGTCGTGCAAAAGCTGCTAATGCCCATGCTCTCTCACAACAAAGACGAGAAAAGAGAAAGGAAATGGTGACCAAAGAATCACCAAAACTTCGTCAAGTTTGGATTCCAAAGTCTGGACTTATGCAAAATCAGCATTCGGAGCCCGTTAAGACTCCATACCCACAAGGGGGTGGTTCTAAACGTGCGACTCCCGACATAACCTTGGATCGCTTAAAGACAAAAATAAATTGTCCTGAGAATGCCAACAAGGTTTTATACCCCCAGAAGAAGACGCATTCACCAAATGATATCGTCATACCTGGGAGATCATACCAACAGACGATACGATTTTTTGGCAATCATACCGATGAATCGTATTATCAAGTTGAAGTTGTGAATAATTTTCAAAAGAGAGTTATTCGAGAGATAAACTCTCGTTGTTCCTGTGCGCGACTCGTTAAAACAGCATTATCAGAATGTGACTGTTTCAAACGAGAAGTCATCCCACGAAAAGTCTCTGTATTATCGAAACCTAAGCCGAGACATTTCCGCAAAAGAAGATCAGCTGTCAAAATCACCATCAACGTAGCTGATAGAAGAAAGTCTAAACAGCATTCAAGTGACTCAAATCCCGACTTTTCCCCGAAAGGAAAAGTCAATCCAAGAATTGATCAAAGGATGTCTCGACTCCAATTAGGAGCTATCAGACGCAGAGACTACAAGAGAATGCAAGAAGGAATGTCCTCGGAGGATGAATTCTCGGACACTTATTCTGCAATCGCTTCTGATGATACAATGTCTATCACAGGACAAATCAGAGAAGTATTCACAATCACTGCTGATCAGTTCACTCAAATACTTCAAGAAGCTCTAGCCAAACAACGTGAAGAAATTAGAGCTGAAGTGAAGACAGAGATGAAGTTAGCTATTCAACAAATGAGAGAATTGCTAACTCAACAACCTCAACCTCCTGAGTCCAGTCAGCGAACTGAATCCAGCCGCCACACTCAGAATGGTGTAGATACAACGTGAAGAAATTAGAGCTGAAGTGAAGACAGAGATGAAGTTAGCTATTCAACAAATGAGAGAATTGCTAACTCAACAACCTCAACCTCCTGAGTCCAGTCAGCGAACTGAATCCAGCCGCCACACTCAGAATGGTGTAGATGATAGTGATCCAGAAGTGGATGAAGTCATTCCTCCCAATAACAACATTGGGGGTAGTTCAATTGCACCGTTTAGTAATACTGGGGGTGACCCAAGTATCTCTGCTCGACATTATTCAGAAAGAGACGATGACGGGAAAATGCAAAAGCTTGAAGACAAAATCAATGCTTTGATGACGGCTCAAGAAGTTAAGAAGACGGGTATTCCATGTCCTTATCCGAGGGAATGGGATTCAATACCATACCCGACAAAGTTCAATCTGATTAACTTCACACCGTTTGAGGGGAAGAGTTCGCCGATTCAGCACTTGATTTATTTCAAGTCTCATTTGGGCATGATCTCTGGAAACGAGGCTTTAATGGTCCGGTCATTCGTTGGCACCCTTCGTGGGCCCGCCTTCGATTGGTACCGACGGCTCAAGCCAGGGAGCATCAATTGTTGGGATGACATGGAAAGTTTGTTCCTCAGCAACTTCTTCGATGATGACACCGAAGTGTCAATCAGAAAGAAAGTTTGTTCCTCAGCAACTTCTTTGATGATGACACAGAAGTGTCAATCGGAACCCTTCTAGATGAGAAGCAAAAAGACGGAGAGTCAGTTGACAACTTTGTCAAACGTTTCCGTGGTAAAGCAATGAATTGCAGAGATCCTATTACAGAGGAGTTTATCCTGCAAACATGTCACAATAACCTCTCCATCGATGTCCTGGAAGCTCTGGGGGTCGTGCCATCCACAACTTGGAAGGAGTTAAAATCTCGGGGTGAACAAGCTGAGCACTTTCTTAAAAGAAAGAAAGCTGAGAGAGGCCAACCAATGACATCTGCAATCGTTGAGAATGCGACTCTCGATCCGAGGTTTCAAAAGGATAAAATCGAGCTACCGCCTATTAAAGATCAGGAGGGTGCTAAGATGATTACAGATCCAAATTACTGTGCATACCACAGAAGGGTTCTTCATCCCACCGAGATTTGCTTTGGACTCAAAAACAAGACCTAATTGACTCCGGCGTCATAACGACGAAAGAAGTCGAGTAAAGACGACCATATACTCCATCGGATACACGAGTATAAACTGTTTTCCCCAACTCCAGTGGGTGCACGAGTATAAACTGTTTCCCCACACTCCAAAGAGTATATGAGTATAAACTGCTTCTCGGTCATCCAACTAAGTACAATGCTAAACCCAGTTTTGCAAAGAAAGCTGGGGGTGGATGATTTATGTAACGGGAAGTTCCTGGAGAATCGTATATTCTTAAGGATAACCCGAACATACGACTGAGGATAACGTATTCTTTGTTATACCCAGTTTTGCAAAGAAAGCTGGGGGT
>NW_017973227.1:0-11577 GCF_001876935.1 Asparagus officinalis | reverse complement strand
TGTCTCGCGGGCCGAGACAGCAAACACTGTCTCGCCCGTCGAGACAGCAAAAGCTGTCTCGCGAACCTGTTTTCTGCCAACTGTTCTTGGAGGTTATAAATACCCTCCTAAGGCCATTTTTCCAGGGGGCTGATCATTGTGAGTACTTCAGAGCAATCCAGAGCAATCCAGAGCAGAGAGAGAGCAGAGGTGCTGATCTTACGGCCAATCCTTGATAATCAGGCTTTGACTTGATTTCAAGAAGAACGACTATCTTACATCGATAAGATATCGTTTCAATTTCTCACTTCGATAAACGAAGTCAGAATCATAAACCCCTCACGGTTCAATCAGAATCTGTGATTTGGTGGTCCACGAGTCAAAGCGCTCCCGGCACAGGCAAAGATCCCACGAAAGCAGTGATCCAAACAACGATCCTGCGTTTATTTTCTCAAGAGTTGTAATTTTCTTTTTGTTGTGTAAAAGAGTCTTATAAAAAGGCTGTTTTCTTTGAATTTATTGTAATCGACCGAAGATATAATGAATTCGACAACAAATTCGACTTTTGGCGAAAACAATGACAAATACACAGAAAACAATACTCAAAGTAAATGACGAGAGATATACGTGGTTCGGCAAATTTGCCTACGTCCATGGGAGGGGTGAAGGGAGATTCCACTATGATGGAGAACACTGACGACTTGCACAACCCACACGCTCCTCCCAAAGAGATGAAGCTTCGATTTTACCCAAGAGAAGACAACCTCTTTCTTGTTCAATCCCTCTAAGTTCTCTCTCCTTTCTCTCGTCAAGATCTCTCCTTTTCAGATCCAAAATCTCTGTTAAAACTCTCCCCTTTTTTTATATCTATTTTCAATCCTAGGAAACAACGTTCCTATTTATATCAAATCCCAGTCCAAAACCGATCTGGAAAACAAAACCGTCCGCTCTCGGATTCCGAGACACCCTGAGGTGTCTCGGCTCGCGCGCACAATGCCGAGACACCCTTTGGTGTCTCGCGCCGTTCACAGTTGTTTTCCCATAATACAGATATTAAGGTAGGGATTATTAGTAAATGTTTTCCAAGCATGCTGATCATTAATCTTTGGCTAAGTTTGGTGCATAAACTTAGCATGGCAAAGTACAACACTACTTTTGTGACAGGAAATGCGTTGGACGTGCATAACGCTTCTTGTGCTTGCCCAGTCTAAATATTATTGTTCATATTTCAAGTTTTTACCTTGGTCAGAAACTAATCTGTATATATAATCCAGTATGCTGAGACCGAAGTTTACAATTTAGTAATTTCCATATAATTTGTGGAATGTTAAGTTGTAAATTACATTAAATCATTCGTTTTTTACCTGCACTTGAGTTATAATCGCTGTTAGTACTAAACCGTTACTATTGGAAAACCAATTTATTTATTGCCTAACAACATTAAAAGTATCTAGATCCTGACATGTTTTGTTCGTTTTTATTTATTTAAGGCAAGGATCTTAATCATTTTGTAAATAAATAAATATAATTAAAGATTCAGTGAGCATGTAGCTTATCTCTTTGTTCTCAAGTCTTTGGGCTGGTATGACATTTGCGCTGGGCTTTGACGTTGGGGGCCCATTCTCTCTCGAACCAAAAAGTTTCGGGTGGGTTTTGGATCCAAATAACTTTAATCAGTCCCCACCTCGCGCTCGTTGCCTCGCTCCTCTCTCTCTCTCTTCCTTGATTTTAACCTCCATGCGAAACATCTCACCCGCTCTATTCGTTTCTTAATCTCTTTATTTTCCAAACCTTGAACGATGCAGGTAATCCTATTACTCAAATATTTTTTTTCTGGATTTTTAGCTTCTTTTTTACCACTAATTTTGCCCAATCTTATTAAATCTTAACCCTATAAAGACCTAATGTTAGCTTCAACGAGATAAATCTTTTTTGTTGCTGTAATCTCTAAAGCTTTATAATCTCTTAAATTCGAACTAGGAAATATGGAGTTGAATCAAGATGAGATTTTGTGCAAGGAGTCTACTGTGAAAAGGGTATCTAGGGTTTTATGTTGATGATCAACAGAAACCTGCAGATAGAATTAGGCGCATTTCAAGTTGTACGAGGAGAGTTTTGAGCCATGATTCAAATCCTGATTTAACTTCGTTGATTAAATTTCTTTCAACACTTTGACGTTTGCTATGTGCCGCGCTGCAGCATTAGAGAGTATATACTGGATATATTGCTTATAATTTTTGGTAATTGTGTAAAGTACACTTTAGTTTTGCAAAAGGTATAATCATTGTTTTAGTTCTCATGTTTCATGTCGCTAGGCAATATTTTCCCAAAAGAACAAGTTTATAGGTAGTTTTATGTAGAAAAGCGAAGTGGGTAGGTATATAGTTTTGAAGTGTTTGGAGTGAGGTTAGCTGCATTCAGTTAAGAATGATGCAGATTTGAATTTATGGAAATTGATTGTTTGCATTCTAGTGCTTGCATTTCATAAGACCTTAAAACTAATGCATGTTTCAATAAGTGATGAATTATATAGAAGTTGCTCAGATAAGATGAAACCAGGTTATTTGGAATATTGTTTGAAAAGAAGTAATTGATGGGTCAGGCCATTAGTATTAGGGGCATACACTAGAACAAACACTAGATGAAGGACTTATTTGGAACTACAGAGGTTAGGACGTGAAACTTTAATGATAAAATGTCAAAAAAATTTGAAGAGCTAAATATTTGGAACAAAATATTAATTCTATCAGGAAAGTAGATCTCTGAAGAATATGAACTATACATTTTCATTATTGTGGATTAGTAGGTTGGTCGAGTGAAGATGCGCAAAAGTCGTAGACAAAGAAGAGGTAACATCTTATAAACTTAGTTGGTGTGTGACTAATTAAAATATTGAAAATAAATATTACTATATTAGGAAAGAATAAAGCTAAGAAAGCGGTTAGTGAAACTACATTTTTGGCACATAAGAACTTGATAACATATGTTAATGTTTGTAAAGCTAATACAAAAAAGAGTTGAGACCCATAATGTTAATTGTTTGAAGTATAAATCTTACAAGTCCTAATCAGTGCTTTAAGAAGCAGTCTGGACTTTGAACTCCATGGATAGAAACAATTCCAAAGCTAACTTCGTCATTTATAGATGTTGCCACTGATACTACTCATTGCTTCTCTGTGCCCCTATTTTACCCTTTTTCTTTTGGCCTTTTCATACTGATGGCGTTATGCTAATATAGCGGAGGCAATGGTTGTTATATTAGCAGCAATAGAGAGTGGCTTATAGGTTTTATTTCTTCATTCTTCGCTATTCCTTTTCTTCTTTCAGTGAAGCGCCATCTATGCTCCATGTTGCTGTAACCACCCTGCAATAATTAAGATATTGTATAGCATGAGTCCTATATATAACAGAACTAAAAATATACTTTGCAAAGATAAAAATTGAAAAGCTGTAGGATGTATCAACATTCCTCTTAGGTGTCAAAATATCTGGAGACTTGAGGAATAGTTTATGTTCATAAGATTTGTTAATGGAGAGACACTTCTGTGTTTTTTGAAAGACTAAAAGAGATTCAAAGTTGTAAATCTAGCGAAGATTAGTATATAACCAAGTAATGGTTGGGAGTAATATTTTCGTTAAGTAGGACCAATAAATAATCATGAGGGAAAGTGAAGAGGATGTTCTACTTCAAACTCAGACAAACAAAATGGAGATTGTTGTTGGAATAATATGTGATCATCGAATAACAATAAAGTTGAAAAAGAAAGTATAAGCTGCTTATATGACAAACAAAACTTTATTGTTCTCTATGTTTGTTAATTAGAATCAAACACTTCTATAAAATAAGTGTAGTGGACATGAGAAGTTTGATGAATAAATTGAGAGCGTAGAGAGAATGATAAAGAATAAATGTGTTTGTTAGATATTAGTGAAAGCTTTTCTTTAGTATAACATGATTATAAAATAAGGTAAATTTGATTGCGTTGGTATGAATATGGTCAAGGTGGATAAATACACCAGTTATAAGTAGATTATGGAGTGTCAAAGGAATATTGATTGACCACAGTGATCATAGTCAGGTAATGAAAAAGAATTATCATTGTAGCTTACCTAATGAGGGGCCTTAATTAGTTTCTATGAGAAAAAACTATAGTCTTGATACTAAATATTGGGACAAAGGTTGTTCTATTATTTTTAATAAAATTAATCATCTTAATCCTTCATTAGTTAGCAAGCATAAAAAAAATTAATTATTCATCTTAGCTATCAAATCCAAGCAAAATTTGATCATTTTTAATCCCTCGTGAAAGATTAACTAATTTAATCTTTCCTCTTAACTATTCTATTTTAACCCCTTGCCAACGGGCACCTTAGAGACTAATTTCAGCACATGAAATATTTCAAGGGATCCCCCCTCCTCTCTTTAATTGATTTCAAATGCGCCCTTAATTTCAAAATACGGTCAGCTAAACCATGCAGTTAAAAATTTAGACCCGACCCGGTAAAGATGAAGGGCATGGCGACATAATAATCCCTCAGTCTGTTGATCGATATAAACCTCAGTGCAAAAATTTTATAGCGAGGAGGGAAAAAGAAAAAAAATCTCACTCTCTTTATTCGTTCCTCAATCTCTTTATTTTCCAAGCTTAACGATGCAGGTAATCCTATTTCTCAAAATTATTTTTTGGATTTTTAGCTTCTTTTTTACTATAATTTTTGCCCAATAAAAGATTTTTTATTAAATCTTAACCCTATAAAGCCCTAATGTTAGCTATAACGAGATAAATCTTTTTGTTGGTGTAATCTCTAAAGCTTTATAATTTCTTAAATTCGAACTAGGAAATATGGAGTTGAATCAAGATGAGATTTTGTGCAAGGAGTCTATTGTAAAAAGGGTTTCTAGGGTTTTATGTTGATGATTAACAGCTATGTAGCACGGACACGAATCCGACACGGCCATCCGACACGCCGACACGAGGCAAATCCTAAAAAATACATAGGATACGTGTGTTTGACACGTGTGTCAGACACGGACACGACACAACACGGCTTCATGTTATGCGTGTCTGTGCTTCATAGATTAACAGAAACTTGCAAATAGAATTAGGTGCATTTCAAGTTGTACGAGGAGAGTTTTGAGCCATGATTCAAATCCTGATTTAACTTTGTTGATTAAATTTCTTTCAACACTTTGACGTTTACTTTGTGTCGCACTGCCGCATTAAAGAGTATATACTGGCTATATTGCTTTTAATTTTTGGCCAACATTGTAACTATAGTCTTGATACAAAATTTAGACCCTTAATTTTTTTACTTTATTTTATTATTATAAATCAGTCATATGCATTTGGCCTTTTCATACTGATGGCAGTTATGCTAATATAGCGGAGGCAATGGTTATATTAGCAGCACTAGAGAATGGCTTATAGGTTTTATTTCTTCATTCTTCACTATTCCTTTTCTTCTTTCAGTTAAGCACCATCTATGCTCCATGTTGCCCTAGCCACCCAACAATAATTAAGATATTGTATAGCATGAGTCCTATTTATAACAGAACTAAAAATATACTTTGCAAAGATGAAAATTGAAGAGCTGTAGAATGTAGCAATATTCCTCTTAGGTGTCAAAATATTTGGAAACTTGAGGAGTATGTTATGTTCATAAGATTTGTTAATGGAAAGGCACTTCTGTGTTTTTTGAAAGCCTGAATGAGTTATTTAAAGTTGTAAATCTAGTGGAGATTAGTATATAACCAAGTAATGGTTGGGAGTAATATTTTTGTTAAGTCATGAGGGAAAGTGAAGAGGATGATCTACTTAAAACTTATTTATAACAGAACTAAAAATATACTTTGCAAAGATGAAAATTGAAGAGCTGTAGAATGTAGCAATATTCCTCTTAGGTGTCAAAATATTTGGAAACTTGAGGAGTATGTTATGTTCATAAGATTTGTTAATGGAAAGGCACTTCTGTGTTTTTTGAAAGCCTGAATGAGTTATTTAAAGTTGTAAATCTAGTGGAGATTAGTATATAACCAAGTAATGGTTGGGAGTAATATTTTTGTTAAGTCATGAGGGAAAGTGAAGAGGATGATCTACTTAAAACTAGGACAAACAAAATGGAGATTGTTGTTGGAATAATATGTGATCATCGAATAGCAATAAAGTTGAAAAAGAAAGTATAAGGTGCTTATATGGCAAACAAAACTTTATTGTTCCCTATGTTTGGCAATTAGAATCAAACACTTCTATAAAATAAGTGTAAAATAAGTGTAAAATAAGTGTAGTGGACATGAGAAGGTTGATGGATAAATTGAGAACGTAAAGAGAAAGATAAGGGATAAATGTGTCCATTAAATATTAGTGAAAGCTTTTCTTGAGTATAACATGATTATAAAATAAGGTAAATTTGACTGCATTGGTATGAATATGGTCGAGGTGGATGAATACACCGGTTGGGAGTAGTAGATGGAGTGCCAAAGGAATATTGATGGACCACAACAATCATAGTTAGGTAATGAAAAGGAATTATCATTGTAGCTTACCTAATGAGGGCCTTTAATTAGTTTCTATGAGGAAAAACTATAGGCTTGATACAATATATTGGGACAAAGGTTGTTCTATTATGTATAATGGTTCTACAAACTATTACTTGACAAAAAATCCTTATAATGAATATTTCAACTCATTGAGGGAGTTACTGAGCCAAGAACAGTATACGAAAAGGAACTATCGTTTTCAAAAATCACTTTGGTCGATGCAAAAGAGTACTTCTGAAATTGTTTATTAAGAGTCTAAACCTATTGATGTAATTAATTGATTCAGAAAATGTTGCAGGATGGAGATAGTGTGGTCTAAGAAAGAAACAAGATTCATGTAGTTATATTAACGAAGACACGTATGATGGGGGACGAGAGCATGTGAACAGTTGGAGGAGAATCAAGCGCCATTCTTCAGCATCTTAGGCTTGCATCATTGTTTACATTAAGTTTAACTGTTACTCAGGGTTACCCATGCATGAGTTTACTAACCATATTCAGTTTGTGGTCTCCAACTCACCATCTCAGCATCCTTTTCCCCATTCAGCAATACTTGTAATGATTTGTCAACATAATTACTAGAGCATCCTTTCAAATCATCCACCTTCGACATGCAGTGTTGTAATTTATTATTATTTTAATTATTCTAGAGGATAACGGTCACACTCATGCTTTCTTTTTTATATTATATCTTCAAATTGAATCGTTTCCATTTTGGTTCTTATTGAAACTATTCATATTTGCCCAGGCCAGTGACAGGTTTAATATTAACTCCCAACTCGAGCATCTTCAAGCTAAATATGTTGGGACTGGGCATGCTGATATGAGTAGATTGTAAGTTGCTGGTGTTTGTTAATACGTTTCTTCCTAGATTCAATTGTTTAAGAACATTTTCAGGTTTTTTTGTTCTCTTTTAACTGCAGTGAGTGGGCGGTTAACATCCAACGTGATAGCTACGCATCTTATGTTGGCCACTACCCCCTTTTGGCTTACTTTGCTGTTGCTGAAAATGAATCAATTGGGAGAGAACGCTACAATTTTATGCAGGTACGACATAGATAGACATCTTGTGTAGTGCTTGGAATTTGCCATTTATATTTCCTAATTTCAAATTTTAAAAATCTGATCATCTTGCATCATGATAACCTTACATCACTTTGGACTGGAAATGACAGAATTAAGTATATTGTTTCGTATATTGGTTGCATTCTTTATATATAACCTAAGTGCAAACCATCTCCTCATAGCCTATACAGAAAGACACACAAAGTTGAGGAGTGTACTAGATGCAGTAACATCAGTAATTTTACCTCGCACAGCAGGGTTCACACTGAAATTGTCTGCTGGTGTAATGATTTCATCACAGATGAGTGGCTATCTAGTGTTTTTAGAGACATGCAAATAGACACAAATACCTATACTTTCAAGATGATATTTGTGTCCGCAAAGCTCTTTTCTGCTAAGGTGTCCAAGAAGAACATAGGGTACAATGGGAATTGGTAGCCTGAACAACCGGATTATCCACAATGTCTGATTCTTATGCTCTGTGTTTGTGATGGTTAAGTTAACATCTTGAATGTGGAGCATTAATTTTACTACATCAAAAGAAAATCAGCAAAAAGCTGAGTTAGCTAGAAGATGAGGTCTCACATATCATTAAAAAATAAACTCAAATTTCTTAGTCTTGTTGCATAGGTGAGGTGGACATTTTATGTTTATTTTTCATCCATGGGATGTTGATCTGGTCAAGGCATTCGGTACGACACATGTAGCGCAAGTGTTAAAACATACCAACGGCGAGAGGATAATTGGAAAGCATGTTGGTATATCCTTCAACTTCAACATTGAAAGCATGTTGGTGTATCATTCAACTCAACATTGAAGGTACCCTAGTTAGATGCATGGGTTTTTTCACTAGTAACTGGTAGGCTTCAGCTAAAATATTCGGTGGTTCTAACTTGTTCTTGACCATTTCTGCTTCAATTTTTTTAGATCCTTGTTTTCTCTTTATTTCAGGCATGCAACTAAGAATACTCATATATGATGTGTCATCAGTGTATATATGTACTAGCTTTAAGGATATTAACTGTATTTCATGTCACTGATTCCTACTGAAAGCTACGGGCCACATAGAGCAAGATAATATATATTTGTTATGCCCCTTTTTTTCCCTTTTGGCTAGTCTGATAAGCATCTTTTGGATGGACGGGAGCCTCACTTAGGTCAAACTCATAATTTCTAAGACTTCCAGTTCCATGTATATGAAGTGAATTCCTCTGTTAGGTTATAGTTTACTAGCAACTGTTATAGGCACATGCGTTTCAGGTATTCGAATGGAGACTTTAAATGCAGGCACGCAGCACCTTGGTAGCTAACAAATATATTTCGTTTTTCACCTAGGTAACTCTTGTAGAGAAAAGCATCTGCAATTAATGATTCCATTTGGTAATGTGGATACTTGACTGGGTAAATAAGTATAATTAACATACTTGGTGTGGCCATTTACTATTGTACAATAATCTATCAGACCCAAATTTCATGGTGTTAGATATCAACACCTGAACTATGTTTTACCGACTCTGCTATGTTCGAATGCAGAATTGAATGACATGATTTAATGTTCCTATACCCATATTTCCAGGGTATAAAAAGACAACCACTTGGGAACAATACATAGGATCAAATAGGATTCTACTTCCCAGTGTGAGAGCGATCCATGATTCCTGATTTTAGTGAAGATGTCTAGAATCGATTGAGTAAAGTTACGGACTTTGGTGTCACAATGTCCTGACTTAAGTAAATTTTCTAAATGTTCCTTCACTGTACACTGCATAGTGCCCTATTATCATGGGGGTGAGATGTTCAGATGCAAGCTTTTCTGGTTCTGCAGTACTTTATTAAACTCTACTTTGTCAGTGGATAACCATGCACGCTAGTACCCTAAGCTGTCCAAAATTGGCACGTTAGTACATTCTGCTAGTTGCATATATATCACATGTCATTTTTGTATTTTTTGACCCATTTATTGTTGTAATTACAACTTTGCCTACCCTCCATCTTTTTATTAAATTCTACACTATTTTTTTAAATACCTAATATCCTTCATTCTTTCCCAAGTTCCCTTCTTCTTCCCCAAACATCAGACAAAATATTAACCAAAAGCCCAAACCATGAAATCTTTATATCAGAGAGAACTCATCAGTTCCAATTGATTCAGGGCCATAACATTCACTCAATTAACTTCAAACAAAATCTAAGTAAAATTGAGCACAATAGACCCATGATTTCACGCACCCAAACCAACTTTCGGAAAAATAAAATAAAATAATAATTCAACTTTGTAACACCATCTCTAACACTAATTGACCCAAATTTATCCGTTTAGAGCTTGCGTAGCAACTGCAATCCAGTATTTTCCTATCTTCACCAAGATCTCCAGTTCATCTCCAGTTCATGATCACAACAAAAGTTCAGAGTTTTCTTCTTCCCTCACATTAAATCTTGGGTGCTGTTGAGTTGGGGAAAATTGGTAAAAGGTAAACTGGGGATTGTTTTACCGTTAAAGGGGATTAATTATAATGGAGGTGTATTTTCGGCTCTACGGGTATTTTGTAATGATGTTTACAATATTCTAACGGTGGACAACTTAGGGTATTAGTGTGCTATTTTTTACAATTTAGGCTATTTAAGTGTAAAAGGTGTTGAAACAATAGGGTATGCTAGTGCCATTTAGCCATAAAATTCATTTGCTTTGGGAGAATCAAGGCTTGATGTCACAAGGCATATTTATATGCTTATCTTTTGTAGGAAACCATTTTTATTGTACCTTCTTCAAACTCTGTCGTGATACAGTGAAAGCTTAAGCTTTTGCTACTTGATTGCTTAGGGATTAAGTTGTTAAGATAAGACTAATAAGTGACTCTTGTCTATACATTACCCTTTTTGCTTTGGGCCAAACCTCTGTCTCATGTGTATACCTTCTAAATATTTTACTCATGAACACGACTGCATTTGATTGGTTTGTAATAAACGCCAGTATAGATTGTAACTATCAACATTATTAATTCGTTAATCCTTTCATAATTGCTTGTTTTGGTGTAATAATTCCGGCCTATCCTTTTACTGGAGTTTTACGATCTTTAATGTGGTAGCGTGCAATATTGATATGCAGGCTTAGTATAAACCCTGAGTTGTTTTGGATTTCTGAAGCGTATTCTTAGTTGTCTGAATCCCCAGATGCCTAGCTTAACATGTCAAAGAACAGGAACATGGAGGATTTAAATGACCGTGTCTTTTTTCATGTCGATCATCTCATGTTATATTATCTTAGAAAAATATTTGTCCTTTTTTGTTTGCTTTTTAATTGGTCCGCTGCTGCCTCTACTCTTCTCTTGTGGTTTATGCCAAGTTTAATGTTTCCTCATCTCTTGCAGAAAATGTTGCTGCCCTGTGGTCTTCCACCAGAGAGAGAAGAAGATTAGGTACTGGAGATCTTCAAGCCGGGCTATCATTCCTTTTATTTTATCGTCTTCCCTTCCGTTGTATGAAACAAAATGTTTGCATATTTCTATTTCCAAACTAGATGCTCTTCAATGTGAATTGTAGGAGATATAACTATTCTTATTACCATCTATGAACTATCGTATGAATTGAAAGTATTTCTGGTTCGCATATGAATTGAAACTATTGTATGAAATGAAAGTATTTCTGGTTCGTATTATGTCAGGAGTACAGGGTAATTCTGCAAGGTGATTTTTTACATACTCTCGATAAGACCGTTTCTGCTTCAGCAGCGGTACAGGGTAATTCTGCATGGTATTCTTTACATACTCTGGATACACTGTTTCTACTTCAGCAGCAGTTATAGCTAGGTGTTTTTGCTGTGTTGCTGCTGTAAGACTGTAAGCGACTTTGGGGCTGTTTGGTATAGCTTGCCACCACAGCGTGCAATTGAATTGTTGATCCAACTGTTATTGCGTGCAGGTATTATTGTTGTTGTTGGTTCTATTTGCAATGTATAATAAGCAACTTGGTTTCAGTTTTAATAAATTGGGGGGGGG
>NW_017973226.1:0-26169 GCF_001876935.1 Asparagus officinalis | reverse complement strand
CCAAGTAGGCGCAAGAAGGCATCCTCCTCCAGAGTCGTTCGCCAGAACTTCGGCTCAAAGACCCAAGATCCCTTAGCCATTGCTGCACTCGAACCACATGGCGTCTCCGCGTCGCCCAACGTGGTCGAGATCGCAAATCTGGGATTCTCCTCCCCCAAGAAGATGGCTACTGATGCTACTCCAACTCTATCAAAGAGGGCGCTCCAAAGGCGGCGTCAACGCCTTGCTCGTCAAATGGCCAAGGCTTTAGAGCCTATGGATGGGGTCCGCTACAACGAAGACCTCAAATCAAGGCAACGCCAAGAGCAACAATGGTATGTAACCAACTCCTCCTCCAAAACAGAAACGAACAAATGGGTTCGTATCACAAGGAATCGCTCAACCCTCGAGGAGCGAATCAAGAAGCGTCGTGCACTGCTCGCACAGGCCCGAGCTCTCTTGAAGAAAGCAGAGGAGATGCAGAAAGAAACGACGGTCAAACGGCCGCCTACAAACAAGTTGGTGTGGGTACCCAAATCAGAGCCAACACCTCCAACAGGGATGGGTGGAGTTGTCACCCGAAGTCTTTCCAAACCAGATGTCATTTCTCCTGCTCCAGAGCCTAAACAGACCCTTCAACCTCCAAGGTTCCTGTGAAAGGTCGCCTCGGTCCCTTACCAGGGAATCGAGGTAAAGTACCTATCAAGGAGCGATTGGGTCTGCTGAAAGGTCCCCAAGTTTCGAATCAAACTGGGGGTCGAATTAATCTCCCCAAGAAAGATGACAAAGGGAAAGCCCCTATCACCGACCGCATCGGATTGCGAGTCGAAATACAAGAGCCCGTTCAATTTTTATGTTCACAAAAACGTAAACTTGAACGGGCCACTTTTGAAAAAGCTAACAAAGCATCCCATGCCCAAAGGGAAGCACACTCATCTGAGGATGATGGTGTTTTACCGAGGAATACATGCCAACACTCTATAGGTTGCTCCAGTTACCAAGCTGATGAGCTGTACTATAGAGCTGGTGGTATGGGGAAATCTCGAAAGAAGTATGTGCAGGACATGGAGTCTCGCTGCCCGTGCGCCAACATAATCAAGGCAGTGCTATCAGAATGCTCCTGTGCTCAAACCCCAAGGAGAATTTCGGTGTTTGACAGAATTTCCACCGGAACGTCTGAAGCTAAGCCTAGGCGTTTCCAGCGAAGAAGAAGGATAGTCAAAGACAGAGAATTCCCGAAGGTCACCATCAACATGGCCAGCAAAGGAGCATCGACAGGGGACAATCCCGAGTCAATTCCGTTGGTACCCTGGTATCTAACTCACCTGCAGTCCGGAACCATTACACGAGGGACTTATGGTAGGGTTCGGACGAGATTACCATCAGAAGACGAAGCATCAGATGCTGGTTCCGCGATTGCTTCGGACAACACGGTATCCAGCGAGGGACAACCCCGCGAGGTACTCATGATCAGTGCCGAACAAATGAACAAAATGCTTGAAGACGCCCTAGCTCGGCAGAAAGAAGCTTTCAAATTCGAGATGGAAATGACCCTACAGCGGATGAGGGAGATGCACGATCAGCAACTCGCAGCTTTGACAACTCATCAAGAGGAGCCCACTCGACCCAATCATCAGAACCAAGAAGAGAATGAACGGGAAGGGAATAATGTCATTATTCCCCCTGTCAACAACGACAACGGAAGTGGTCCGGTAGATGATAATGCCAAAGAAGACCACATTACCTCTCCCCAAAACCACTCGAAAATAGAAACGAGTGAAGACAAAAAGATGAAAGACTTGGAGAGCAAAATCAATGCATTGATGAATGCTCAAGAGGTAAAAAGGTCAGGTATACCGTGTCCATATCCGAGGGAGTGGGAATCAATTCCATATCCGGCAAAGTTCAATCTCATTAACTTTACGCCGTTTGATGGAAAGGGTTCCCCTACCCAACATTTAATCTATTTCAAGTCTCACCTAGGAACAATCTCCGGCAACGAACCCTTGATGGTACGGTCATTCGTTGGCACTCTTCGCGGAGCGGCCTTCGATTGGTATCGTCGCCTCAAGCCGGGGAGCATCGGCAGTTGGGACGACATGGAAGACATGTTCTTGACGAACTTCTTTGATGATGACACTGAGGTCTCGATCAGCACTCTGTTTGAGGAGAAACAGAAAAATGGTGAGACAGTCGAAAACTTTGTGAAAAGGTTTCGAAATAAAGCAATGAATTGCAGAGACCCGGTCAGCGAAGATTTCATCCTCGAGACCTGTCACAACAATCTCACCTTGGATATCCTTGAATCTATGGGAACGGCGCCATCAAAGACCTGGAAGGACCTGAAGGTGCGAGGGGAAAGAGCCGAACGATTCATCAAAAGGAAGAAGGCGGAAAGGGGCCAAATACCAAATAACGCTCCGCAACCGAACTTCACCCCTAGGGGTAAAGGAAAAGCGCATGCGAACGCCGTGAACGCAAATCAAACGTTCGAGGTGCAAGCGCAACCGCAGCAGCAGCAGCAGCAAAAGGCACCTCAACAACCAAGGTGGCAACAACAAACCCCGAGGCCGAAAGCTTCGGAGCCAAAGTTCCCGAAAGTTTATTCATTCAGAGAGGACGAAGTTCCTGGGATCTTCAAATACCTCGTGGAGAATAATAAAATCAAATTGCCTCCAGTTCAGGATCAGGAAGATGCCAAGAGGATTAATGATCCGAAGTACTGTGCATTCCACAGAGCGGTGCACCACCCCACCAAGGTATGCTATGCTCTTAAGGACAAGATCCAGGCTCTCATCGACGTCGGAGTCATCACAATGAAGCAGCCAAAGGAGAAGAAAGTGGGTGCGAATGCAGTCACGATTGGCTTCGGCTCCTTTCCCGTGAGCCAGTTCCAGCTTGAGCCGGTGATAAAAGCAGCGGTGAAGACGGTGAACGATGATCCTCACAAGCAACGCCAGAAAGGGCTCGTGCCACACACAACCCCAAATGGTGAGATTCTGTGGGTTCATCCGGACTTGATCACAGATGAGCAATGGACCGGATCATCATCAAAAAGAAAGTCAAAAGGAAAAGGGAAATCTTGTTATGGAGCTTCTGCCATTCCAGGAGAAGAGGACGACAAAATCCCAACCTTTCCACTGTCTGAAGACGAACAGGAGGTCTTTGCAACCCGAAGCGGGAACGAGTATCACTACAAGTACCCAGACGCTTCCGAGCAATTGGGCACCAAAACCCCTCCTTCCAAAACGTTGGCAGAATTAGGAATCTCAGCAATTCCCCCAACACCCGCATCTGCGGAGAAAGTCCAGCAAAAGGAGAAGGGGAAAGAGCCTCCGCAGCAAGAAGCCCAGAACCCGAGGCAGTCTCGATTCAATCATCCGATTGGGAGAGACAAACCGGGAAATACGAGCTCACCGCCTCATTTCGACATCATGGCGCAGTTGGCCAACATCCCAGCTCGCATAACTCTATACGAGCTGTTGCGCCTTTCAAAGGACACAAGGAAAGCGCTGCAAGAAGCCTTAAGTGACTCTGAAGCTTTTCTGACTCGGATCAAGCCATCTCCAGAAGGACCAGAGCCGTCAGTTCAACAATGCAACCTGGCGGCGCAACACTTTCCCTGCATCTCCTTCACTAAAGAAGATATGCAGACGAAGAATTCAAAGCATGACCGACCGTTGTACTTTACCGGTCACATTGGCTCCAGCGTTGTCAACCGGATCCAAGTCGATCCGGGTTCCGCTGTTAGCATCATGCCATTCCGATTGATGCATCATCTCGGAATCCCGACTAGCAAATTAGCATCCACTGGCACTACGATTTATGGATTCAACACCAGCGGGTCTAGGCCCTTGGGGAAGATCCGAGTCAAGTGCCAGATTGGGGATTTGAGGTCGGAGGTCACTTGTTATGTGATTGACGCGGAAACATCCTATAACTTACTGTTGGGTCGACCTTGGATCCACGGTAACCTTATAGTCCCGTCAACTCTACATCAGTGTCTCAAATATGTAGACACAAACAATGAAGTCAAGACGGTGGTCGCGGATAAGCAACCGTTTAAGGGATTGGAGAATTACTTCACCGATTCCCTTTTATACGGCGCTGAATCCGATACTGAACCATCGGCCCAAGGAACGGACAGCGGAGATGAAGCTGATACCGAACCAGGGCTTGATTATGATGGTGGTTTTGTTCTTAATGACATTGTACCCATTGTAATCAATCTTGACGATGATGAATCATCGGAGAATAGTTGTAACTGGCAACTTGCCGAAGAACTATCAATAAACGATGATTTAGAGTATTTGATGTGTCTGGATGACGTCACTAAAGAGCTTTGTGATAATCCTGACCTACATATGCCTCTTCAGTCATTTTGTCTGACGAAAAAGCAGGTACAAGATCCATGCGGAGCGACGCTTGTCATCCCCGCGGGAAAATGGAGTGGAAAAGAAGTCGTCTACGGCAAAGGAAAAGAAGATCCGACACCCGATCACTTCTTAGAGGAAGAAGAAGACGAAGATAAACCTGCTCCTCATCTATTCAGATATGACGCAAAAGCGCGCGATATGATGGAAAAGTATGGGTATGACTTCACACTCGGAGAAGGTCTTTTCTTTGGTCGAGGCCCACGAGTTCCACCTCGAATGGCCTATGTACCGAAGGGAAAACCCGACGATTATTATCGCTATAAAAGAGGTCTCGGCTACGTCTCCTCGTCCGACGACGAATGTTGCTGGCAAATCATTGATCAGATCGCTAACAAGGCTAGAAACGGGTACTCTTCCGACTCTTCGGCTGGGGGTTCCGACACTAGCCTTGGCGAGACGTTCAAAAGGTTGATGTCAAATATGGTCACGGTCGATCCTACCGCAATAGAGGAAGACGACCAGATGCCAACATGGGAAGATCCTTGGGTTCACCACCTAAACATGCAGTATGGTGATAGGTTCGAGCAAAGAGAGCCTCCTACCGAAGATCAAGTACTCCAGGTGAATATGGGAACTGAGGAAAATCCTAAACCGATATTCATTAGCGATAGTCTTCTACCCGATGAGAAAGAAGAGTTAATCTCTCTTATCAAGGAGTACATTGACGTGTTCGCCTGGAATTATGAAGACATGCCAGGACTCGACCCGAACGTAGCAGTACATCGTCTCAATATCAAGATGGATGCCAAACCAGTCAAACAACAACAAAGACGGTTTCGTCCGCAAATGATGGAGGCGATCGAATCCGAGGTCAAGAAGCTTATTGACTCGGGCTTCGTTCGAGAGGAGCAACATCCAGAATGGCTAGCCAATATTGTCCCAGTCCTTAAGAAGAACGGGAAAGTCAGGATTTGTATCGACTTTCGGGATCTCAACACTGCTTGCCCAAAAGATGATTTTCCCCTCCCCATCACGGATGTCATCATCGACAATACGTGTGGGTTCGAGAGGATGTCTTTCATGGATGGTTTCTCTGGTTATAACCAGATAAAGATGCATCCGGATGATGAAAAGCACACCGCATTCAGAACGCCCCTCGGTGTCTTCTGTTACACAGTTATGCCCTTCGGCTTAAAGAACGCAGGTGCTACATATCAACGAGCTATGTCAAAGATCTTTCAGGATCATCTCCGAAAGACTGTTGAATGCTACGTAGATGATCTGGTCGTGAAAAGTCGTGATAAAAAGGATCACATCAAAGACTTAAAGACCATGTTCGACTTAATGCGAGCCCATCAGTTGAAGATGAATCCTACCAAGTCTTTCCTCGGAATGTCGAGTGGAAAATTCCTGGGATTCGTCGTCACCACCAAAGGTATCCACATCGATCCTGATAAGGTAAAGGCGATCAATGAATTACAACCTCCGAGAAACCTCAGGGAGCTCAGAGGATTGCAGGGGCGATTGGCTTATATCCGTCGGTTCATTTCGAACCTCTCAGGAAAATGCCAGCCATTCTCCAAGCTCGCAAAGAAGGGCGTATCATTTGTATGGGATGAAGCTTGTCAGAAAGCATTCGAGAGCATTAAAGAATATCTCTCAAAACCTCCCGTACTCGTTGCACCGAAATCGGGCAAACCGTTCTTGATTTATGTCAAGGCGACGAGCCATTCATTAAGTGCATTGCTTGCACAAGATGACGATAACGGTCACGAGCAGGCAGTGTATTACTTGAGCCGAACCATGGTGGGCGCCGAGTCTCGATATCCTATGATTGAGAGGGAATGCCTCGCCTTGGTGTTCGCCATTCAGAAGATGCGACATTATCTGGTCGGGCAGACCATTTACGTCATCTCTAAAGTTAATCCGGTTCGAGTATTCATGACTCAACCCGCTTCCATGAGCTGGCGGTTAGCAAAATGGGCCTTACTCTTGTCCCAATACGACTTGCATTTCAAGCAACAGAAGTCGGTCAAAGGACAGGCCATATGCGATCTCCTCGCAGCTAATCCAACTACGGATCCTGCCGAGATATACGACGACCTACCTGATGAAACCCACGAGGTCAACGCAACTTCACACCAACAAGTGTGGCGTTTATACTTCGATGGCGCCTCTCGAGCAGCTCTTGTCACAGATACTCCTGGACGTTCTAAGGTCTCCTCCGGGGTTGGAGTGGTCTTAGTTTCCCCAGGAAAACACGTGATGCCCCGAGCCTATTCATTAACCAAGCCATGTTCAAATAATGTGGCAGAGTATAATGCACTGATTATTGGACTCAACTTCGCTAAGGAGCTGGGGGTTGAGTATCTCGAAGCCTTCGGCGATTCTCAACTAATAGTCAAGCAAGTCCAAGGAGAATATGAAGTCCGAAGTCAGGATTTAATTCCATACCATAAGATGGCAGTGGAGATAGCGGAATCATTTGAAGGATTCTTCATCGAACATATTCCACGGCTACAGAATACCTATGCAGATGCGTTGGCCGCATTGGCCGTGTCACTAGCGCAGCCTCCCGAAACAGAGCAGTTTGTTACGGTAAGAACTCACCAACTCCTAGTGCCGCTTTACAGTGAAGATGCCGAGGAAGAAGAAGTTCAAGAGGTACACGCTACTCAAATCGAGTTCGAACCACGAGATTGGCGTTTCCCCATCATCGACTACGTCTTGCATGGAATCTTGCCAGAAGATGTGAAGGAAAGAGAGTCAATCCGGCGAAGAGCACCCAGATTCTACTACAATACAGAGAATCGAACGCTATACCGCAGGGGGTACGATGGGCTGATATTGCGTTGCCTATCAACCAAAGAAGCCCAAGAAGTGCTTAGAGAGGCACATGAAGGGGAGTGTGGCGCGCACGAGCCTGGCCCCAAGCTTTATGATCGCATCAGAAGAATGGGATATTTCTGGCCTCACATGATGAGCGAAGCAATCACATATGCCCGGAAGTGTCATGCGTGTCAAGTACATGCGAATTATATGCACCAACCTCCGGAGCATCTGCATCCCTCGGTAACATCTTGGCCGTTCGAGACTTGGGGAATGGACATTGTTGGTCCTATAAATCCCCCTTCGATCAAAGGCGACCGGTTCATCCTGGCGATTACCGATTACTTCTCCAAATGGGCTGAAGCAATTCCACTCAGAGAAGTTAAGACGAGCAACGTCATTGGATTCATCAAGCACCACATCATTTACAGGCATGGTGTTCCAAGACGAATCATACATGACAATGGTCCTCAGTTTGTCAGCAACGCCTTCATAAGGTTCTGCGAAAAATTCAAAATTCAGGACATCTCATCAACGGCTTATAATCCCACAGCAAATGGATTAGCTGAAGCCTTCAACAAGACTATCATAAAACTTTTGTCAAAGCTTGTGAAAAGTAACAAGCGAGATTGGGATGACAAGCTCGGTGCAGCACTATGGGCCTATCGTACCACGGTACGTACACCAACCGGTGCAACCCCGTATTCATTAGTATATGGATGTGAAGCCGTTCTCCCTTTGGAAGTTCAAATTCCATCTCTTCGGATCGCCCTTACAACCCAAATGACGACCGAAGAACAGCATCAAAAGCGCCTCGAAGAACTCGAGATGCTCGATGAAAAGCGCCTGGAGGCTCAACAGCATATCGAGTTCTACCAAGCCAGAATTTCTCGAGCCTTCGACAAAAAGGTTCGACAAAGGAGTTTTAAGGAAGGGGATTTGGTCTTAACTGAAAGACATCCTATGAACCTGAGCTCCAAGAAGAAGGGCAAGTTCGAGCCCAAATGGGAAGGACCGTTCGTAGTAGAAACAGTCTACTCAAACGGCGCCTATCGCCTAGTCACCAAAGATGGTGATCGGCTGATGATGCCAATAAATGGCAAATTCCTGAAGAGGTACTATCCTTAGCACCTTTCAGAAGGAGCTGATGTATCGGGAAGTTCCCGGAAGAATACCACATTGGGGTATTCTTAGGGATAACCTGGTCGGTATAAGAGAGATGAACAAGAAGTCCACATTCGAACCCCGAATGTTCTAGTTTGTCAGACTCTAACCCTCATCAGATGAGATCCAATCATTCGAGGGATTAATTTTCCCTCACAAAACTTTCATTGGTGTTCGATTACTCATAGTCTTCGCCACACATTCCTCACTCGGTCAAACCTTACGACAGTTAGGACCAAAGCCAAAGTCCCCTCTCGATTCCTTCAACGAACGAGAGGTCCACAAATCGGGCGGTCAAACTTTCACGTAGTTGTGATCGTTCCAAATTTCCCACTTGGTCAAACCTTACGACAGTTAGGACCAAAGCCAAAGTCCCCTCTCGATTCCTTCAATGAACGAGAGGTCCACTTTCAAACTCCCGAATGACCAAACCTTACGACAGTTAGGGTCATCTCGAACCCTCGCTTAGTCACAACTTACCCTGGTCGAGACTAAGACCGAGTCATCTTTTGTTCAAATGACCAAACCTTACGACAGTTAGGGTCGTTTGAACTTTCCGATTCTCGGAGTGGAGATCCCACTTCTAGTTTCATCCTGCGGATTCTGGAGGTGGAGATCCCACCTCGAGTTTCCCTCTTTTGCTGGAGATAGAATATAAAATTCTTCCTCTCCAGTTCTGAAGATAGAATATAAAATTCTTCCTCTTCAGAGTCAAATGACCAAACCTTACGACAGTTAGGGTCGTTTGAGCCTTTCGGATTCTGGGGGTGTGCCACCTCGAGTTTCCTTTCCAGCTGAAGATAGAATATAAAATTCTTCCTCTTCAGAGTCAAATGACCAAACCTTACGACAGTTAGGGTCGTTTGAGCCTTTCGGATTCTGGGGGTGTGCCACCTCGAGTTTCCTTTCCACCGGGAGATAGAATATAAAATTCTTCCTCTCCTCGGACCTTTCCGATGCTCGGAGTGGCGACCCCACTCCCAGTTCATCATTCCGGGTGCTCGGAGTGGAGATCCCATTCCCAGTTCATCCTTCCAGATACTGGGGGTGGGGAATCCCACCTCAAGTTTCCTTTCCAGCGGGAGATAGAATATAAAATTCTTCCTCTCCTCGGACCTTTCCGATGCTCGGAGTGGCGACCCCACTCCCAGTTCATCATTCCGGGTGCTCGGAGTGGAGATCCCATTCCCAGTTCATCCTTCCAGATACTGGGGGTGGGGAATCCCACCTCAAGTTTCCTTTCCAGCGGGAGATAGAATATAAAATTCTTCCTCTCCTATTTTGACACAACTTTCAACTTCCAATCCGCGCACTTGGTGCGTGGGGAATTTTATCCCGAATCCTAAGTAGGGATAAGTCAACACCTAACACGTGTTGCCGGGTAGCCTATTCCCGTAACAAGGGCAAAGTCTACGTATTCGAAGTCGTAGCAGCAAGTCTAAGGGAGTTCATTCCTTTAGCACAACGTTACATACGGAACGGATTTCGATAATCCGCATGCTAGCCCGATTCAAACGGTGATCGGTAAAGGCACATCAAACCCGTTGAAGGCTGGGGGTTTGCCAAAAACCCCAAAGTCAACGCCTAACACGCGTTGCCGGGTAGTCTATTCCCGTGAGAAAGACGAAGCCTATGTATTCAAGATCATAGCACAAAGCCTCAGAGAGTTTACTCTCTCAGCACAACGTTACATGCGGAACGGATTTCGACAATCCGCATGCTAGCCCGATTCAAACGGTAATCGGTAAAGGCACCTCAAACCCGTTGATGGCTGGGGGTTTGCCAAAAATCCCATAAATCTGTCATTCGGAAGAGATACAGAGAAAACACAAAAGAAGCAAATGCGGATTTTCTATTAATAAATCAAGTCAAAAGCATACAACAAAAGCTCGTTAGTCCGAAGGCAACCGACGGCTAAGAATATGAGACTCTAAACCAGAGAGCCTGTCCATATAGTCCTGCTCGAACTCCGCCTGCAGGCTAGCTCGGACAGAATCTTCGGAACTGTTGAGAACCTCTGCGGCTTCGTGTCGTAGCTTCATCAACCCCTCCTGCACTGATCCCAGCCTGTCGAGTGTCCATTCACGAGAACGCTCCAACCCAACCAGTTCCTCAGAAATGGTAGCGGCAGATTCTTCGGCGCGTTCCAAGGCCTCCTTCAGTCTAGCTATCTCTGCACGAGTGGAATCTAAGGAGCTCACTAACTCAGCTCTGCTGGTGTCTTTCCTCGCCAGAGAGGCCATCAGCTGCTCGACAGTGCGCTCACGTGATCGAAGCTCGCTGCCAACGGAAGATCGCAGTTCATGCCACTGCGTCAACCTATCCTCCACCTGAGAAGATGCAAAAGAGGGAGCTCCACCAGCCTTCAACTCCCTCAGCTCTCGAATCTCTGACTCCAGGGCAGCGAAATCAGCTGTAAAGGAATCGGCCAAATCCGGATATCCCTCTTCCCTCATCATCATCATGTGACGGGAGAAGGAACGCCTGAACTGATCAAAAGAAGACCCTCTGTGCAGAAGCTTATCAATCACGCCGTTATAAAAGGCAGTAAAGAAGCCGAGGTCAGTGCGGAAGACATCCCCATCTGGATTGGTATCGGCCAAGAGAGCATGGACCTGCTCATATAGAGACGGTCGAGAACCTGCAAGCAGCAGTATGGGAGGTCAAGAAACTATTAAATACAATCGAAAAGACCCTAAGGGAAATTCGAGGTATACCTATACCGGCGGAAATCCCCTCGGGTTGGGGTTCGACAGGCTCCGAAGTAACGACAGGAATGCTCATGGAAGGTATATCAACCCTCGTGGGCAAGTCAGTCGTATTAGGCGAAGGCGGGAAAACACCCGAAGCTATAGCAGAATCAGGTACAGCGCCTGGTCATATAGTTGCACTTCTTTATTAGTCAAAATGGAGACTGAGACAAGCAAAGAAGAGAGGAAATTGGATATATACCTGTGGATGAATCACTCTCAAAGAGTGGTCTCACAGTCCCGGTGGGAGCTTGTTCAGCTAACATATCGGCTAACAGTCCAGAGTCAGGTCTCGGGAAGACCGGTGCAGGAACATATCCCTGCTCTTCGAAATCTGCAATAGGGGAGGCCCCATCCCCGTCTGGCCCTTCTGTCGCAACACCTGCAGCACCGGATGTAGGTATATCTGAAAATGAACCGGTGGGATCAACACCATCTGCCTGCCCAAGATCGATGTTCAGATCAATGCCCAGGGAGCCATCACGAAGGGCGTCGCACACCTGCTGCATGAAGCAGTCCATGTTGTCAGCCCCAGAGAATACCGGACCTGGTGGAAGCTCGCCCTCCTCGAAGAACCCTGAATTATGAAACAGGATCAGGGATCCCGGAAGGTAAATCATCTTAAAGCAATAAAAGTGGGTACAACAAAATGTTACCTTCCTCCCCGTCGGCAAAGCCTCCTGAATCTACCCCATGGGAGCGCTGATCAACATGAGGTTTATGGGCAATCTTTTTCCTTTTCGAAGGATCACCCCTCATAGAACCAACGGGGCGGTCATGCGAAGTTTGGCCACCAAACTTGGATTTCGCACGACGGGAAGCGAGCGACCCATGGTCGTCGGCTACCCCACCTGAAACAACAAGAATCATCTCATGAACCAGATCTTTCGCCAATACCAATTGAAGTCGAGAAAGAGGATCAAAGAGCATGACAAACCTGTATCAAGTTCTGCTTGGTCGGTATCTATATCTGCATACTCCCCTTCGGGAATTCCGGTGGACTTCTTCCTCTGTCTCTGAGCAGGCTCAGCCCTGCGAGCAGCCATCATAGCAGATTGAACCAAGTGATCGGATTCTAGTTCCGAAAGACTCCTCACACTTATGGATTCATCGGCAGAGAGGAACCATTTACAGCTGAGGAAGGTAATCATCGGCTTGCGTTTATAGGAGGGAAGAGCAAACTGAGCCCCGGTGCAGCCAACCATGGTCCATAACCACGCCCGTACGCCGTCAACGAGTCCTCCCTCAACACGCAAACTACGACTCGGATTCCCAACGTATAGTTGGTCATAGCCAAACTGACGTGCGAAACGGCAGGGAAGGTAAGGCTCTATGTGGCAGCGGTCCTTCACCCGGAGAACAAGATACCCGACTCGGATGTTCACCAACCAGCGGAAACAACCGACGTCGAGAGCAGTCCGGTTAGTTCGGGGTTTCTCCATATCAGTCAACTCCTCGCCATAACGTCCCGAAAAGCGAGGGAAGCATTTGAAGAACTCCCAGTTCCTGCGAACTCGAAGTTCTTTTTGTACATCTTCAAATTTCTTCCCAACCCATCTACTCTCCTCCAACAGCTGTAGGAAAGGAACGGGAACATCAACGGCGCTGGGCGCCGACATCAAGTCCGGACGGTGAAGAACGAACCACGCCATCAAATAAGCGTAGGGCAGCTCAACCTTCGGGCAGGTAAGCTCAGTCGAGGGTTTAGAACCCACTTGGGTAAGAACACGAACTACACCCCTAAGCCCGCAATGGATGCTGGCAACCATCGCTGGAAGCAGAGAAAGCTCCCTCCCATAAGCTAGCTGGACCGCAGGGAAGAGCACCTCGAGGGGTAGAGCGTCTGAAGACTGATATGGAACAACACACTTCTTCAGCCAAAGAGCAAGGTAGCCAGCTAACAGAGACCGAGGATCGATAGACTTCTGGGCATGATAGAGGAACGATCGAAACTTAGTCCCGGCCGGAAAAGCCCCCTCGGCACTAGCAATGGTATAAGAATGAGTTTCATTCTTCTCCATCAGCTCATTAATAGCGGCAGGGGTCAAAACGCCTAACTCATGTATGGACTCCTCGGAATCATCCTCCAAGTTAGGAAACAGGTAAACAGCAAACTGCTTCAAGCTGATCTTCCTCTTCGTCTTCGCTGGAGGAGAACTCTGGAGCAAACAGGTGTGATAATGACAGGTGAGGTCCCAGAGAGTGTCATACACATCGGGAGTATCCTTCTTCAAACACTCCAACTGTTGGTTAGAAGGGAAGTATTCCTGATACGGGCAATCTCCCATCGAAAGCCCGGAAACCTGGTGCATCTCATGAAGAGCCAACCCTAGCTCTCCGCCACTGGTCAAGAAGGTATTACTATCAGGCATATATGTCTCGAGCAATGCCAAGAAGTGACGGCAGCTAACGGGAAGTCCATACATAGTAGCCCGTATGGGCGTATATAATCCACTACCCTTCAAGTCTCTCTCCCAGCGTCCCAGAACATAACTGGTCAAACGGGTCCACCATCCCTTAGCCAGTGAGGAAGCCCAACCATAACATCGGTAATCCAGTCGAGGTAATTGTCTTCCCAGATGAGCTAAACGATTCCTCACGGTGAGAGCGGCCGCCGATACCTCGCCTGGAGGTGCAGTGTCAAGACCCATGATCCCGGGTCGAAGGCCACAAATGGATTGATACCCCAGAGAACCGGGACTCTTGTGATGAGAAATGTATCCGCACTGAACGTGTGTAACAGCATTGGTAAGAGGCCAGGACATCTGTCGCCCCACAGCCTGTTTCTCCAAGTCAGTAAAAGAGCACTGGCGAGGAATAGAGGGGATATATAAAAGAGCTCCCTCGTCAAGGGTAAGCCAGTGCTCCTCAGCAAGAGTCAGCGCGGCAGGATCTTCGGTGCGATCCCCGAATAGAAAACCCGGCTTCTTTAAAGCTTAAAGAAGAAGCCCCGGTAACCTCCAGTTCCTTCAACTCTCGTATCTCTGACTCCAGGGCGGCGAAATCAGCAATGAAGGAATCATCCAATTCCGGGTATCCTTCTTCCCTCATCATCGTCATGTGGCGAGAGAAGGAACGCCGGAACTGATCAAAGCCGCCTCCTCGGTGAAGAAGCTTCTCGATCAAGCCATTATAGAAGGCGGTGAAGAAACTGAGGTCCGTACGGAAAGCCTCTCTGTCAGGATCAGTATCGGCCAAAAGGCTACGGACACGCTCGTGCAAAGAAGATCGAGATCCTACAAGCAACCCTACAAGCAGAAACATAGGAGCTCAGTGGATTATCGAATATGAAAAGGAAAGTCTAAAGGCAAGTTCTGAACATACCGACACCAACAGACGTCCCCTCGGGCTGAGGTCCGACAGGCTCTGGGACAGCAGCAGAAGAGGGTACGTCAGACCCTGCAGACAGATTGCTCGCACCACTCGGCATGCTATGAAGACTTTCAGCCCCGGGAACTGTAGTAGTATCAGGCCCAACGCCTGGTCCTACAGTGACACTCCTATGTTAACCAAATGGAAATTTGGATAAGTAAGGAGAATCGGGATAAGAAAATCGTATGCATACATGCAATCCCCCCGTCCTCAGATGCAGCCGGGATGCCAAGAGTCATGAGAGTATCGGCCCAAGCGGCTGGTCCTATGATGGCATTCTCTTATTAGTCAAAAAAAAGAATTAGACGAATAAGAAGGATGGGGATAGTACAGTCATCTGCATACCTGCAGATCCATCATCCGTAGGCATTTGAGGGATGCCAGGAGTCATATGAGAATCAGTCCTAGTGGTTGGTCCTATGATTGCACTCATATATTAGTCAAAAGACGGATGAACATAAGAAAGTACGATATCCCTAAATCGTATGCATACCTGCAAGCCCGTCACTCTGAGGCAAACTGGATATGCCAGGGATAGATACCGGGCTAACTCCAATGGTTGACGCTGCGATAATCAATCATTCATTAGTCAAATAAAAGATCGGGCAAGAGAAAGAGAATCAGATATGTACCGGTAGATGAATCGTTCCCGAAGAATGGTCTCTCGGTCCCTCTGGAAGTCTGCTCAGCCAGCATGTCAGCTAATAAACCGGCATCCGGCTTCGAGAAGCTTGGCCCCTCCATCGCAACATCTGCAAGGTAACTTGAATGTTGAAAGACGAGGAAAGCTCGAGAAGATACTTTCAACAAAAGCGGGAAGTCTTCCTTCCCCATGCTTGAAGAAAATGACATTGAATATGGATATACCTGAATAAGGGACTGTGGGCTCAACATTATTCATCTGCTCAAGGTCGATGTTTAGATCGATGCCCAAGGACCCGTCGTGAAGAGCATCGCACATTTGTTGCACAAAGCAATCCATATTGTCAACACCAGGGGACGCCGAACCCGGTGGGAGTTCGCCCTCCTCGAAGAAACCTGAAGCACAAAACATGGTCACAAATCCCCAAAAGGTAAACAACCTTGAAGCAAGAGCAATTGAATATTACCTCCCCCTCCATCGGCGGTACTCCCTAAGTCCCCATAGGGACGCTGACCGTCATGGGGCTTATGGGCGGTCTTCTTCCTCTTCGGGGCACCAACTGTGGAACGGATCTAGACAATCCACATGCTAGCCCGATTCAAACGGTGATCGGTAAAGGCATATCAAACCCGTTGATGGCTGGGGGTTTGCCAAAAATCCCACAAATCTGTCATTCGGAAGGAATACAAAGAAATCACAAAAGAAGCAAAGGCGAAGTTTCCATTGATAGACTCAATCAAAAACATACAACAAAAAGCTCGTTAGCCCGAAGGCATCTGACGGCTAAGAATGTGAGACTTTAAGCTAAAGAGTCTATCTACATAACTCCGCTCGAGTTCCGCCTGCAGATCAGCTCGAACGGATTCTTCGGAACAACTCAAAATCTCCGCAGCTTCACTCTTCAACTTCATCAGTCCCTCCTGAGTAGATTCGAGCTCCTCGAGTACCTGGTCACGAGAACGCTCTAGTCCAATCAGGTCATCTGCGGACACGAAAGAAGAAGCCCCGGTAACCTCCAGTTCCTTCAACTCTCGTATCTCTGACTCCAGGGCGGCGAAATCAGCAATGAAGGAATCATCCAATTCCGGGTATCCTTCTTCCCTCATCATCGTCATGTGGCGAGAGAAGGAACGCCTGAACTGATCAAAGCCGCATCCTCTATGAAGAAGTTTCTCGATCAGGCCGTTATAAAAAGCGGTGAAGAAGCTGAGGTCCGTACGAAAAGCCTCTCTGTCAGGATCAGTATCGACCAAATCTTCCCTCATCATCGTCATGTGGCGAGAGAAGGAACGCCGGAACTGATCAAAGCCGCCTCCTCGGTGAAGAAGCTTCTCGATCAAGCCATTATAGAAGGCGGTGAAGAAACTGAGGTCCGTGCGGAAAGCCTCTCTGTCAGGATCGGTATCGACCAAAAGGCTACGGACACGCTCATATAGGGAAGATCGAGATCCTACAAACAGAAACATAGAAGCTCAGTGGATTATCGAATATGAAAAGGAAAGTCAAAAGGCAAGTTCTGAACATACCAACGCCAGCGGATGTCCCCTCGGGTTGAGGTCCGACAGGCTCTGGGACAGCAGCAGAAGAGGGTAGATCAGCCCTTGCAGGCGGATTGTTCACACCACTCGGCAAGGGCGGGGAGGCACCACTGCTATGAAGACTTTCAGCCCCGGGAACTGTAGTAGTCAGGAGTCATATGAGAATCAGTCCTAGCGGCTGGTCCTATGATTGCACTCATTAGTCAAAAGACAGATAAACATAGGAAAGTACAATATCCCTGAATCGTATACATACCTGCAAGCCCGTCGCTCTGAGGCAAACTGGATATGCCAGGGATAGATACCGGGCTAACTCCAATGGTAGACGCTGCGATAATCAATCATTCATTAGTCATATGAAATATCGGGCAAGAGGGAGAAAATCAGATATATACCGGTAGATGAATCGTTCCCGAAGAATGGTCTCTCGGTCCCTCTGGAAGTCTGCTCAGCCAGCATGTCAGCTAATAAGCCGGCATCCGGCTTCGAGAAGCTTGGCCCCTCCATCGCAACATCTGCAGGGTAACCCAAATGTTGAAGGATGAGGAAAGCTCAAACGAGAAATCTTCCTTCACCTTACATAAGGAAAATGACATTGGATGCGGATATACCTGAATAAGGGATTGTGGGCTCGACATTACTTATCTGCTCAAGATCGATGTTAAGGTCGATGCCCAAAGACCCATCGTGAAAAGCGTCGCACATTTGTTGCACAAAGCAATCCATGTTGTCAACGCCAGGGGACGCCGAACCCGGTGGGAGTTCGCCCTCCTCGAAGAAACCTGAAGCACAAAACATGGTCACAAATCCCCAAAAGGTAAACAACCTTGAAGCAAGAGCAATTGAATGTTACCTCCCCCTCCATCAGCGGTGCTCCCTAAGTCCACTCCATAGGGACGCTGACCGTCATGGGGCTTATGGGCGGTCTTCTTCCTCTTCGGAGCACCCACCCTCCGAGGGCCAACGGGTTGAACATGCGCAGGCCTATCACACGTTTCAACGTGTGTAGGAGCTGAGGGCTCATGATCACCGGCTGTCCTACCTAAAATGACAATAGCCATTTCAATGAAAAAGAGCTGTCATTTATGGAAAAGGAAAATTAAAAGAGACAGGACAAACCGGTATCGAGATCCCCTCTGCCGGTATCTGCATCCACACACTCTTCCTCGGAGGTCTCATCATCATCATCCGTAGGGAGGAGCTCTTCTTCGTCTGTGAGAAGAGATTTGGCATGCCCTTTTTTCCGCTTCCGAGCAAGCTCAGCCTTGCGAATCGCCATCATAGCAGCCCGGACCGCATACTCGGACTGCAACTCTGAGAGGCTCTTCACGCTGATGGACTCATAGGCAGAAAGCAACCACTTGCAGCTGAGGAAAGTGATCAGTGGCTTACGCCTATACGAAGGAAGAGCAAAGCGAGCTCCAGTACATCCCACCATCGTCCATAGCCACGCTCGTACGCCATCAATCAATCCTCCCTCAACCTGAAGGCTACGGCTCGGATTCCCAACATACAGTTGGTCGTAACCGAACTGGCGAGCAAAGCGGCAAGGGAGATAAGGCTCTATGTAGCACTGGTTCTTCACCCGGAGGACAAGATATCCAACACGGATGTTCACTAGCCACCGGAAACAACCAGCATCAAGAATAGTCCGATCGCTTCTGGGTTTCTCCTCATCAACCAGCGCATCGCCATAGCGACCTGAAAAATGAGGGAAACACTTAAAGAATTCCCAACTCTTGCGGACTCGAAGCTCTTGCTGCACATCACTAAACTTGTTCCCGAGCCATCTGCTCTTCTCCAACAGCTGTATGAAGGGGACGGGGATGTCAACAACACTGGGCGCTGACATCAAGTCAGGACGGTGAAGAACGAACCACGCCATCAGATATGCATAAGGGAGCTCAACCTTCGGACAAACAAGCTCAGCTGATGGTGCAGAGCCCATATGTGTGAAACTGCTGACCAGACCCCTGAGCCCGCAATGGATGCTAGCAACCATTGCTGGGAGCAGGGAAAGCTCTCTCCCGTAAGCTAGCTGAACCGCAGGGAAGAGCACCTCGAGGGGTAGAGCGTCTGAAGGCTGGTGCGGGACGACGCATTTCTTCAACCAAAGGGCAAGGTAGCCTGCTAATAGAGTCCGGGGCCCTATGGACTTCTGTGCGCGGCGGAGAAAAGAGCGAAACTTGGTCCCCGCGGGAAAAGCTCCCTCAGCACTGCCAATGGTGTAGGAACGAGCCTCAGCCTTCTCCAACAACTCATTAACGGCAGAAGGGGTCAACACGTCTAATTCACAAATAGATGTACTGGAATCACCCTCCAAGTTTTGGAACAAGTAGCTGGCAAACTGCTTCAAGCTGATCTGCCTCTTCCTCCTCGCTTGAGGAGAAGTCTGGATCAAGGAAGTATAGTAGTGGCAAGTAAGATCCCAGAGTGTGTCATACATATCCGGAGTATCTTTCTTCATACACTCCAGTTGCTGGTTCGAGGGGAAGTACTCCTGATACGGACAATCCCCCATAGGAAGACCCGAAATATGGTGCATCTCGTGCAAGGCCAACCCTAGCTCACCACCACTGGTCAGAAAGGTGTTGCTGTCAGGCATATAGGTCTCCAGCAAAGCCAAGAAATGGCGACAGCTGACTGGGATTCCGTACATAGTAGCTCGTATGGGTGCATACAACCCACTGCTCTTCAGATCCCTCTCCCAGCGCGCTAAGACAAAACCAGTCATGCGCGCCCACCACCCCTTGGCTAGGGAGGAAGCCCAACCATAGCATCTGTATTCTGGCAGAGGGAACTGTCTCCCAAGAAGAGCCAGACGGTTGCTCACGGTCGGAGCAATAGCGGACACCTCGCCTGGGGGTGCGGTATCAAGGCCCATAATCCCGGGTCGTAGGCCACGTACGTCATGATACCCGTCAGAGCCAGGAGTCTTATGGTGAGTAGCATATCCGCACTGAACCCGCTCAGCATCTTCAGTAAGATGCCAAGACATCCGTCTGTCCACGGCTTGCCCCTTCAAGTGACTGAAAGAATAGTGGCGTGGAATCGAAGGGATGTACAAACAGGCTCCACCGTCAAGAGTTAACCAATGCTCCTCACAAAGAGTCAGCGTGGCAGGATCCCTGACATGATCTCCAAATAGAAAACCCGGCTTCTTTAGAACCTGAGTGGAAGTAGAATCAGGGGTGAAGGAGGCATCTGTGATAAGTTGGCGCAAGCAATGGCGCCCTCCTTCCTGTATCGAACGGCAAGAGTCATTTGGACGATCCCCGTCGAACCGAGGAAGGCCCTCCTTCCTGTATCAAGCGGCAAGAGTCGTTTGAGCGATCCCCGTCAAACCGAGGAAGTGGGCTAACAGCCTGCCTAAGGGTAGCAGAAGAGAAAACCTCCCAACTACAGCCGGTGTTGGCATGAGAAGGAAGGCTACCCGCGGGAAATTCCACTGTAATAAAGCACAAGGATGGGATCAGATAATCCATCTCATAAGAAGAATGATAAACTCATTCACGGAATAATTGGAGAGACGATTTTGAGTGTCCTACACCGGAAGAACGGTATGCATCATCACGTGAATAACGTGGTAACATACACCGACCTATAAGGTGTAGGACGACACAAAAATCGCCCCAATATACCGGAGACTTGAATTGGCTAAGCAAAACAAGTCTGAAACCTTACCCTCCGTGAGAGAGGTATCGGTTCTTCCTTCATGACCCGCAAAGAGGTCAATCAGGGATGCAAGAAGAAAAAACTGCATAAAGCCTCACCCCCGAAGAATGAGGCCGTGGGAGGAGACGTCGTAGGAACCTCCTCCTCACTATGCTGTGAATGAGAACGACTCCTACGGGGTCGAGATCGACGCGGAGACATTGCAAATCTGCAACGAAAAGCAGCAAGTCAAGTACAATCTAAAACATGGATACACGAAATTTAAAAGGGAAATTAAGAACTTTAATTAAAATCCTATACACAAATAGGATTTCATAATTGAAGTCTAATTAAACCTACAAATTTCGTGCACGATGATTGTCATCTTGCGCGGTGAATTTTGGTGAAATACCCAAAATACCCTTAGTGTTCAAGGCCAAAATTCAGGTCAAGGACACGCCCGGGTTGGGTCGTGGTCATCATAACTGATCATATAGCGCCCCCCGGTACCCCACAATGTTGGTTAATTTTACAAATGAGCCCTTTTGTAGGATTTAACCAATCTTGCAAATAAACCCCTCTAACAACTTTTGGTCCTCTTGCCTAAAGCACCCATCAAATTTTCAACCAAGTGGACATACAATCCAAGACCTAATTTCAGTCCTATTTTGCATAAAAGCCCCTCAAAAGATTTTGGCCATAGTGTAACTTTGCAAATAAGCCCTCCAAAATTTCGGCCATATTGCCTCTTTTGCACAAAACACCCCAAAGTACGGTGCACACACAACCCCTAGCCTATTACAAGCCTAAAGATGCAATCTTTACAAGAAAATAAGAGGATTGTGAAGGGAAGCTTACCAAATCAAAGAAGTTTCTTTTGAGCTTGAAGGGAGAGGAACCCTAGCTTTGAGAGAGTAGAAATCTCGGCCAATAGGGTACCCACAAAACCCGACCTTTGCTTGGGGTTTGATGAGTGCTTGAAGGAGAGTTCTTGGGGAGGAAGAACACCAAAACCGAAAATAGAGGGGGAGGGGTTCGGTTTTGAGCCAAAGAGGAGGAGATTCTCTCTTGGAAATTTGAAAGGAGGGAGGGAAACAAAAGAGGATTTGAATCAAGGAAGAAAGTAAAAGAGGGGGAAAACCAAAATAGAAAAAGACAAAACCCAAAAAAAGAGGGGGGGACCACGGTGAGCCAAAGACACCCCTAGGGGTGTCTCGGCAAAACCGAGACACCCCATGGGTGTCTCGGCAATGCCGAGACACCCCAAGGGTGTCTCGGCCTTGCCGAGGCACCCCGGGGGTGTTTTGACCCGGTTTTGACCCCCGAACTTTTTACTGACCCCCTGATCCTCTTAGGAGCACCGTTTCTTCACCAATTATTGCATACGTTGATGAGTTCTACAAGTCAACGCACGGCGATTCCAAACCCTCGGGTAAACGCCGGTCAACGTGTTGCGACAGAAGTCAACGCACGGCGATTCCAAACTCTCGGGTAAACGCCGGTCAACGCGTTGCGACACAAATCAACGTTCGACGATCCAAAACCCTAAGGGTCAACGCCGGTCAACGCGTAACCCTAGGTCAACCCCATTCAACGGGTTGCAACCAAAAGTCAACTTTTGACGAATCAAAACCCTAAGGGTCAACGCCGGTCAACGCGTAACCCTAGGTCAACCCCATTCAACGGGTTGCAACCAAAAGTCAACTTTTGACGAATCAAAACCCTAAGGGTCCACGCCGGTCAACGCGTACCCTAGGTCAACGCCAGTCAATGCGTTGCGACAAAAGTCAACGTTCGATGATTCGAAACCCTAAGGGTCAACGCCGGTCAACGCGTAACCCTAGGTCAACGCCAGTCAACGCGTTGCAACCAAAGTCAACGTTCGACGATTTGAAACCCTAGGGTGGACGCCGGTCAACGCGTAACCTTAGGTCAACGCCGGACAGCGCGTTGCGACAAAAAGTCAACCCCCAGTGATTCAGAACCCTAAGCCAGCACAATGTGGCGGAGGTAGTTCAAAGTCAACTCAATGACACGAGCCAAACTCAATTCATCAGCTGCAGACTCGAGACTCCGACGACGGCCAAGCGATAAACGCAGCGCCGGAAGAACCTCGGCTATTCGTCAAAGCATCGAATAGATCGAAAATCGAAGGAGCCAAGAGTTGAAGCTAACTACAGGTCCTTACGCCGACTGAAGGCTAGACCAATCACATCCAAAGTATTCCAGCCTCTTCTATAAAAGAAACGAGTCCGGAACACTTTGGAGGGGGTATCTGTAGGCATCGAAAATTGCCTATAGGTCTCCACAAACGGTTCAGTGTTAAAGAACGACGATGAACATCACCATCCGATCCACATGAGCCTAATCGACGTCGATGAACGACTGAAGTGAGTCAGCGAGCTACGTGAGCGGATAGGACTTCGGAACAACGAAGACCCGGGCCAATCAGAAGCCCGGCAATCTTCATAAAAAGGACAATGCCCTTCGTGCCTCGATCACTCTACAGATAATCCAACCACCAGAGCGGATCGAGCTCTTCGCCACGCATTCAACGCACCCGGAATCACTCAAATCCGAGTTCGTACGAAGAATCTACGGGGAAAACAATCGAATACACCTATGGATGCCTCGGAGTTCCGAAACACCCCCAGGGGTGTCTCAGAAATTCCGAGACACCCCAGGGGTGTCTCGGAATTTCCGAGACACCCCAAGGTGTCTCGGAAATCCCGAGACACCCTAGGGGTGTCTCGGAAATTCCGAGACACCTTGGGGTGTCTCGGAATTTCTGAGACACCTAAATAGGACCCCCTTACCTCATTTGGAATGATCTGGATTTTTGGAGAGCCTCGGCGAAGCCCTGCTGCAGCAAACACTGATCGAGCACTTCAACCGAGGAGGAGAGGTCTAAATCAGCCTTCATCACCCGTTCTCATCTTTCCTTAGTATTAGCCTTTAGCGTTAATACTAAGAAGAGCTATTACCTCGCTTTAGCCGAGGTATACGCTTAGAACTTCTAGATCTCACGCGGATCGACGAAGTTCTGTCCGATATTTCTGGATTAGAAGTTTCTAGATCTCACGCGGATCGACGAAACTCTGTCCGATTTATCCGGACCGGATCTGATTGCCCCGGTGGTCCACGGATATCAACATCCCCGTCACAGGCCAAAGACCCACGCAAGCGAGACCGCACCAAAACGGGATCTCGTGTTTATTTTCGATAAAGTTGTAATCTTTGTTTTGTTGCATTCTTGTTGTAACGTTTAAAGTTGTAACAGATTCAAAAGCAATGAAAACAGCGACTTTCACCGAAAACAGATCTGATTTGGCAGTAAATCTGATTCCTGATTTGTCAGTAAATCCACTTCTGAGTTCGAGTCCGAAACTGATCTTGATTCGATCGTGATTCGTCCGAGTCCGCCTTTGGTTGGTTAACTCGTTGACTCTTCAACCCTTGGCTTGATTCCACACGCGAATGGATGTATTCCGTTACTTGCCTGCGATTCGTTAACCTCGTCGCCTCGTTGGTTCGTCGGTTTGTGCCGAGCTATGCTAAGGGACCTATAAGCAATTTTATATGCCTACAGATACCCCCTCCAAAGTATTTCAGCCTCGTTCTTTTATAGAAGAGTCTGGAATACTTTGGATATGATCGTCCCAACCTTCAGTCGGTGTAACGGGACTTTGGAATGGCTTCTGTTCTTGATTCCTTCAATCCTTCAGGCTATTCGGTGCTTTGTCGAATGTCTGTAAGGGTTCCGGTGCTGCCACCTAGGTGGCCGAGCCACCTGGGCCAAGCCCAGATCTGGGCCCAGATCTGAGCCCAGATCTGGTTCTAAATGCCTATAAATAGGCTTGGTGGCTCATTGTTTTGGAGGTTGGAATTTTGGAGCCGAAACTCTGCTGGATTGAGAACTCACCCTCGGATTTTCAACTTAGAAGACTCGACTTTTCAGATCTGGTTCTTAGCGATCATCCACACCAAATAAGGCAGGAGTTCGAGAGAGATCAGATCTGAGATCTACACGGTAATACTCCGGATCAAAGCTTGGCCTTTGATCCCGAGAAAAGTCTCGATTTCGCTTGGTCGATTTCGATTACTAAAGGCTATTATTTCCTTGGTGAAATAGTACCTTCGGCTGTTATTTCCTTCGTGAAATAGCACCCGTCGTACCGTGTAGATCCGACCGGATCAAGATCACGCGGTGGTCCACAGATTAACCTCGGCGCAGGCGAAGAACCCACACAAGCGAGAGACCGCAAAACAGGATCTCGCGATTCGTTCGACAAATAAGGAAAGTTGTAATTTTTTTTTTGATCTCGTTGTAACCGGATCTTATAAAAAGATCGGATCTTTGTAACCGATAAACTGTTGACAAAGGAATCAATGGAATCAAAGAACGTAATTTTTCCCACGAACAATCTGGCGACCACAGTGGGAGCCACCGATCTCGCTGCCAAGATCATTGCGTCGCAGCCGCGGATCTCAATCCCGGTCGAGGAGGAGGTCGAGTATGAATTCGACCAACAAAAGTTCGAGGAGTATCTGTCATCCTCGTCCAAATCTACCTTCCCCCGCAAGTCCAAGAAGTCCAAGAAATTTTCCTCCAGGAGAAAGGTCAGTTGGTACGAAGAGGTGCAGAGTACCAATGAAGATCTCACCCCAATTGACGCCAAAGTTGCATCGGGTGAAGTTCCACCGACCTCCAACCAGGTCAACCCTGTCCTCGCTAACTCCTCCGCCGCTGAGGGCGTAGCGACTCTCTCAAAGAGAGCCCGCCAGAGGTGACGTCAACGCCTAGCGCGGCAACTCGCAAAGGCGATGGAATTCACGGACGGAATCCGCTATAACGCGGATCTGAAGAACAGGAGAGGCAAACAGCCTCAACAAATGATGAATGGCAGCTCCTCCAAACCGCCAACGAACGAATGGATCTGTGTCAAACGGAATTGTTCGACGCTTGAAGAGCGTATTTGCAAGCGTCGCGCACTGTTAGCGCAGGCACGGGCTCAAGTCCAAGAAGCCCGCAAAAGACTGCGGAAGGAAGTGGCCAAGAAGCCGCAACCAACCCGGCAAGTCTGGAGGCCAAAGTCTGAAGCGGCGATTCAGGCTAAAGAGCAACCTTTGCAGCCTTCAGCAAAACTTCAACCTCCGGCGAACCAACCTAAATCGCTGATAATTCCCATGGCTACTCCGGGAGATCACGCAGAATCGTCCCGAAGAAAGAAGTCAGTTTTGGAGCGCCTCGGTCCACTTTCTGTTGGACGATGCAAAGCTCCAGTTCAAGAACGTTTGGACCCGATAAAGAAGCCCCGAACGACTAACATGCTGGGGGTCGCCATCACCTTCAACATGACAAGGAGTTCATGGCAGCTACGCGCACCAATTTGCGCATTGAAGTCCAGGAGCCCGCTGAGAATTCACGCCCGCAAAGGCATGTTTCAAGGCGCGTGACTTTTAGAAGCCCAAAGAAGGCAGTTCGTCCTCAGAAGGAAACATTATCGTCTGATGACGATAACGTTATACCTGAGAGGTCGTGCCAACACACGATAGGTTACTCTGACCTTCAAACCGACGAGTTATACTATCATGTTGGGAGTACGAGTAAAACCAGGAAAAGGAGTCCTCGAGAATTAAAGACTCAATGCCCCTGTTCCAAACTCATTCGGGCAGTATTGTCGGAGTGCAACTGCACCAATACAGTCCCCGAGAGAATTTCGGTCTTCGACAGGCTCAGTACCGAAACGCCAAAACCAAGGCCTAGGCGTTTCCGACGAAGAAGAATGGTGGTTGAAGACGGAGAATTTCCAAGGGTCACCACTAACATGACCAGCAAAGGGACATCGGCACGGGATAATCTC
>NW_017973225.1:13576-27597 GCF_001876935.1 Asparagus officinalis | reverse complement strand
TTGACATTTTGGATGACTTCCTTTTGAACTGTGTTTGGATACCTTTGAGCATTTTTTGACGCCTACAATTGCATTAATCATGTCCCTAGCAGTGGGGCCTGCAAGAGCTTCCTGAATAGTTTTAGACTCTTCACCATCCATTGGAGCTATCATAAAGGCCTCATCCTCAATCTTAAAATGACAACGAGAGATTCTATCTCTAGCACTTTTACGTTGCTGAGGTTCTATTTGATTTCGCTCTACTAGAGCTGGGCTACCAGATGTGTTGCTCCCACTAGCCACATGAGGACGATGAATTTTATTTATTTCCTCAATTGATTTGTCATTAGCGACAAAATCTGAAACTTCCAATTCATAAAATTAAAATGCTTAGTTACCTCGCCTCTGCTAGGAAAATCCTCCTCTAGGAAGGTGGCATCTCGTGACTCAATTTCTATCACACTTCCCTCAGCTTCTTCGCCAATAAAAGCATATCCCTTCGAATATTCAGGATATCTAATAAAGATACATTTCTTTTTTCTTAGACCCAACTTCTCATACCTAGGAGAAGTTTGGTGAACAAAAGCTATTGATCCGCATGACTGCAAATTACCTAAATTAGGTTTTTCGCTAGTCCATATCTCATGTGGAGTGGAAGGTACAGACTTAGAGGGCAAACAGTTAATGATGTAGGCTGCAATCAATCATGCATCTCCCTAGTAAGAGATAGGTAAATTAGTTTGTGTCATCATCGATCTAACCATGTCAAGAAGGGTTCTATTCCTCCTCTATGCAACAACATTTTGTTGCAGAGTTCTAGGAATAATTAATTGTCTTACTATCCCATTTTCATCACACAATTTCTTCAATTGCTCAGATAGATATTCACAACCACGATCAGTTCTGAGAGTTTAACTCTTCTGTCTAATTGATTCTCAACCAATCTAATATAGTGTTAGAAGCAATCTAATACTTTTGACTTGTGCGAGATCAAATAGACATGATTATATTGAGTAAAATCATCTATGAATGTGATGAATATGATGCACTATGTCTTGCCCTCGTATTCATTGGGCCACAGATGTCCGAAAGAATAAGCTACAGGAGTATTGTGGCTCTCACAGCTTTGTCAAATGATTTTTTAGTTGTTTTTCCAGCCAAACAATGCTCACAAGTAGGCAAGTCAAGTTTAGCGAGTGGGCCAAGAGGACCCTCTCGAGCTATCCATTTTTTTCTCTCTTGCCCAATGTGTCCTAATTTAACATGTCATTTTAAATCATCAGAAACATTATTGCTAGAAGAGGCAATAAAAGAAAAACAACTAATGTTATTATTACAAATAGAAATAGTGTCCAACACTATAAAACCATCCAACAAATATCCACAACCATAATAAGTAGTTCCCAAATACAATATAACGCGATCGTCTTCAAACACACATTTATAACCTAAACCTAGAAGGTGTAGAACTGAAACAAGATTTCGACGGATGTCAGGTGCATACAGTACGTCATGAAGATACAACGTGTCCACCTCGCAAAGAAGAAACTGTAAAATAACCAGTTAAGAGTATATCTGCATTACACACCGATACAGTTTGAATCTGGAAAAACTAAAAAGATAAAAGTTATAGCTATCTTCAATAGCTTTCCAACGCATCTTAAATCACATCATTCCAAGGTCGTACGTGAAAGTTACAACCAAAATACCAAAGATTATTTTTTCAGTCTTACTAGGTTTCCTGTTTCGGGTTTGGGCTGTTTTGATTCAGGTTTGCAATTATATATATACATCTTTACACACGAAAAACACATATTTTGATTAGTATTTCAAACCCTAGCAGCCCCTCTTCCTCTCTCTCAAACCCTAATAATAATTTGTGAGATTTGAGAGAATTCTTGAGGCGTTTGTCAAGAGGAATGTGAGATTTTGCGACTTTGGTGAAGAGGAATCTTGCACGCACGTGTTCAAGAGTTCAACACGACGGTTGAGGTAAGATCATCTTCCTCCAAACATTTTCTTGTAGTTAATTCAAGATTTAATATGTTTAATTGATGAATCTCATGCTAAAGCTTAAATCTTAGTTTATGATATTAATCTTTAAACCAATGTGAAAATCTATAGATTTAGTTGTTGTTTATATTAGTTGATGATCATGATCATTAGGGTTGCTTTTATTTTCGTTTTAATTTATTAATCATGCTTAAATCCCGTTTAAACCATAGTTTAACAATTAATTGAGTTTTCTTATTAATTTAAGATGTATAAACCCTAGGTTTAAGATACTTAAGTGATGTGAACGTGTTTAAATTATTTTATATCTGTTCAATGATTAGTTCCAATCATGCTTAGTTAATCATGTTGATAATTTATGTTTTATTTGAGATTTTGGTTAATTGAGATGTTAAACCCTAACTAGATTAATTCAAGAGTTTAAATCATGTTGAGTTAATCCATGTTAAGCAAATATGAAAGTTAAAATCTTATTATATGCATCATGTTAATAATATTAAGTTTTAAAATAAAGTTATAAAAATAGAAACGTCAAAACCTGATATGTGAAGATCTTCTCTAGTCGGTCGACCGACCAAGGCTAGCCGGTCGACCGGTGAGATCTTGTGAGTGAACTTTGCACTTTATGCACGTTTACGTTCGGTCGACCGACGCCCTAGGGGCGGTCGACAGACCTGTGTTCTTTTTTGTTTGAAGTGTTATTTTTTACACCTTTTGTTTTCGAACACGGGGTTCGAGGCACATGATGATACACATACAATCATGAGTATACATGTATAGTGTCGTAGCACACTTTAAATCCCGAAGAGGATTAATACAGTTATTGTTTCGATTACACGGGAGGTATGAGTTATTTAAACATTATATACTTGTATGGATATCGTTGATGAGCACCGCTTAATACTACTTGGGATAGTGCGTCGATATACCATTAGTACAAACCATTAAGTCGGATTTTAGGATGCTTGATCTAGTATTCTGTCCCGTACTTAAATGCGATGAGGCTTGTGAGCCGTATACCTAGGATGCCTGATTTGGTAGTCCGTCCCGCACGTTGATGCGATGAGACTAATGAGCCATGTACACTTTTAGGATGCCGATTTGGTAGTCCGTCCCGCATGATAATGCGATAAATTATAAACTTTATAAGGATTTACATTGTGATAATTATCTGATAGCCTGAGTCTTGGTGGACACCATTTATGAACATGACTCATCGCTTAGTTATATATGACTGAGGAACTTTACTCTTGTAGGTACGCGGGATTATATACAGTTGTTTACATTATCTTCCAAAGGATAGTGGTGATAGATCTACATCATAAAACTTGAGATCTAAAACCATATAGCCATGATTAATTCAAAGAGATTAACAAGGATCTAAAAGAGCGGAAGCTTATACCTGAATCCATTGCTTGGTCTTGATTTTGGGTTTTGGATCTTCTAACCTTAGGGTTCTCTCTAAAACCGAATTTCTCTAGCTAGATGGGGGTGTAGAGAATTCAAGAATGTAACCCTAGGTTAGGGACCGTAACCCCTTATTTATAGATGTTGTACTTTTATAATTTAGCCCCTCAATAAATCACAATTACAACCTGGTATCTGCACATATAACCCCATGACTTATTTAAATACCAAATTAACCCAACTTAATTGATCACTTTAGTGGGTTATCCTGAAAGATAGCAATACACATTGATTAATCATATGTGCCCACAAATAGATTTATTAGATTAAATCCAACAATCTCCCACTTGGGCACCATATGATTCCTTAAATTGTGTATAACCTTATGAGCTCAAAAATTGCTATCACTGAAAAGGTATTTCCGAACAATCTCGTCCATTGACTATATCAATATAGGATCAAAGCGGCCTTCGTCATATTTATCGTGACTCGACCCATCAATGGTCACATATATCAATACAATCAAACGACATAGATCAATCATGGATGCGCAGCATGAAAATTACATGCAATGTGATCAGTACATGTCTATTTTCAACTGGTCCTCCTTAGTGAGGTCAAAACCAAACATAATGTAACAGAGTGTCTTAACTGAAAACTTTATTCTGATCAGACAATACAAACAAACATAAAGCACCACAAATACAAACTCCCACTAAAACATAATATCCTCAAATAATACCACACCCATATGAGCAGTATGCTCATGAAAGACCTTAGGTGGTAATCCCTTAGTAAGAGGATCAGCTATCATGGAGTTTGTCCCAATGTGCTATATGGATATCTGTCCACTCTGTACCCTTTCTTTCACAACCAGGAACTTAATGTCAATATGTTTTGACTTAGTTGAGCTCCTGTTGTTATTGGAATACATTACTGCAGATTTATTGTCACAATATAACCTTAGTGGTCTTTCAACATTTTCCAAAATGCGCAGTCCCGTGACAAAATTTCGCAGCCATATTCCCTGATTGGATGCCTCATAGCAAGCTACAAATTCTGCTGCCATAGTGGAGGAAGCTACTAGTGTTTGTTTGACACTTTTCCATGATATAGCTCCTCCTGCTAACATATAAATGTAGCCTGATGTAGACTTCCTGCTATCTTGGCATCCAGCAAAATCAGAGTCCGAATACCCAATGACCTCTAATTTCTCTGATTTTCTGTATGTGAGCATGTAATCTTTTGTTTTCTGAAGATACCTCATAACCCTTTTGACTGCTATCCAATGATCCATACCAGGGTTGCTTAAGTATCTGCCTAACATCCCAACAATGTACGCAATATCCGGACGCGTACATACCTGAGCATACATTAGACTTCCTACAGCCGAAGCATAAGGAATCTTCTGCATTTCCTGAATTTCAAGGTTACCTTTAGGGCACTGATTGAGACTAAACTTGTCTCCTTTAGCAACAGGGGTGTCACCTGGTCTGCAATCTTGCATGCCAAACCTTTTAAGTACCTTATCGATATAGCTCTTTTGTGATAATCCAAGAATACCCCGAGAGCGATCTCGATGTATCTGGATCCCTAATATAAAAGAGGCGTCCCCAAGATCTTTCATCTCAAAATTCTTTGATAGAAATCTCTTGGTTTCGTGCAACATGCCTATATCATTAGTGGCAAGCAAGATGTCATCCACATACAGAACCAGAAAAATATACTTACTCCCACTGAACTTGTGATATACACAGTCATCAACAATGTTCATCTCAAAACCGAACGAGATAACTATTTGTTGAAACTTATGATACCATTGACGAGGAGCTTGCTTGAGTCCATAGATGGATTTCCTTAATTTGCAAACCATATTCTTTGGGTCTCCTGACACAAAGTTTTCTGGTTGCACCATATAAATCATCTCATCAATGTCTCCATTGAGAAATGCAGTCTTAACATCCATCTGATGTAACTCAAGATCATAATGAGCAACAAGTGCCATGATTATTCTGAAAGAGTCTTTCGATGAAACCGGAGAGAAAGTCTCTGTATAATCAATGCCTTCCTTTTGAGTATAGCCTTTAGCCACAAGACGCGCCTTATACCTCTCCACATTACCGTTTGCATCCCGCTTGGTTTTAAAAATCCATTTACAACCAATTGGTTTTGCACCTTCTGGCAATGGGACAAGTTCCCAAACCTTATTGTCTTGCATAGACTTATACTCTTCATTCATGGCATCAATCCACTGTTGAGAGTTAGAACTTTTCATGGCCTGAGAGAAGTTGATTGGATCATCTTCTAACATTCCACTACTTTCCTCATGTTCTTGGAGAAATACAATATAATCATCCGGAATAGCATTTCTCCTTTCTCTCGTGGATCTCCTTAATGGCACTGGTTCTTGAGGTTGTTGAGTTTGTTCTTCTGGAACAGGGAGTTGTTCAACATTATCATCTTGAGGTTCCGGATTTACTTCTTGAGCAACAACAGGTATAGGAACCTGAATATTGTCAAAAGTAACTGTATGGATTGGATCTGAAGCCAATTCCTCCTCAAAACTAATGTCTCTAACCTTATTTCTCCCCCCAAACTCAACATCCTCAAAGAATGTTGCTGTTCCCGTCTCAAAAATATTCCTTATAGTGGGATCATAAAACTTATAGCCCCTAGAGCGATCAGGGTACCCAATAAAGTAGCTGCTAACTGTTTTGGAGTCCAATTTCTTTTCATTTGGCCTATAAGGCCTTGCCTCAGCTGGACATCCCCAAATATGTAAATGCTTTAAACTGGGCTTTCGACCAGTCCAAAGCTCATAAGGTGTTTTAGCAACTGCTTTACTTGGTACTCTATTCAGAATGTAAGCTGCTGTCTTAAGTGCTTCTCCCCAGAGTGACTCTGGTAAAGAAGAATGAGCAATCATACTTCTTACCATATCCTTAAGAGTCCTGTTTCGTCTTTCAGCTACACCATTCATGCTAGGTGAACCCGGCATAGTGTACTGTGGGACGATACCGCATTCCTCTAGGTATCTAGCAAATGGTCCTGGACGTTGTTCACCTGAACCATCATATCTACCGTAGTACTCACCACCACGATCAGATCTGACGGTTTTAATTCTTCTGTTGAGTTGATTCTCAACTTCAGCTTTATAGGCTTTGAACATGTCCAGAGACTCAGATTTTTCATGAATAAGATATAGGTGCCCATAACGTGAGTAATCGTCTATGAATGATATAAAATATTGTTGACCATTCCAGGATTCCGTAGGGAATGGCCCACAAATATCCGTATGTATCAATTCTAAGACATCCGAAGATCTGTTGGCACCTAATCTCTTCACTTTGGTCTGTTTTCCCTTGATACATTCAACACATACGTCGAAGTCCGAAAAATCAAGGGAATCCAAAATGCCATCAGACACAAGACGCTCAACTCTACCTTTTGAGATATGACCTAAGCGCTTATGCCATAATGTCGCCGAATTTTCCTTATTTAATTTACGCTTAGTACCACGTGATTCCACATGCAAGGATTCATTGTAAGAAGCAATTGTATCAAGCAAATATAGGTTGTCATAAATACTCAAGTAACCGGTTCCCACAACATTTGAATTAAAAGATAAACTGAATTGACTGTTTCCAAATGAACAAGAATAACCTGATTTGTCCAATACAGAAACAGAAACCAAATTCCGTCTAAAAGACGGTACTACAAAAGTATCTTTTAAATCCAAATAATAACCAGTTCCTAACAACAACCTAAAGTGCCCAATTGCTTCCACATCTACCGATTGTCCGTCGCCCACAAAGATGTGTCTTTCAACATCACTTGGCTTTCGGTAGCTCAGGCAACCCTGCATAGAAACACTTATGTGAGTAGTAGCACCAGAGTCTAACCACCAAGTGTTTCTAGGTACTGAAGCTAAATTAACCTCAGAACAGACCAAAGCAAGGAACGTACCCTTATTATCACGCCAGGCGTGATATTTTGTACAGTCCTTCTTTACATGTCCAGGCTTCTTACAGAAGAAACAACCCTGATTATCCTTATGTTGTTTCTTCTCAACTGGACCCTTAGCAGCTTCCTTATCATTCTTCCTTTTCTTGCCCTTATCCTTAGAGGCATAGGCCAAATGAGCACTTTCTGTCTTATCTTGCTTCAACCTGTCTTCTTCTTGCACACAGTATGAAATGAGCTCATTTAGAGTCCATTTCTCCTTTTGACAGTTATAACTGACCTTAAATTGGTTAAACTGTGCAGGAAGAGACAACAAAACCAGATGCACTAATAACTCGTCACAAAGATCGAGTTTAAGTGCCTTAAGCTTTGAAGCAATATGAGACATTTCCATAATGTACTCCCTGATATTTCCTTTGCCCTTATACTTCATTGAAATCAAGCGAGCTAAAAGCGTGCTTGTTTCTACCTTATCGTTTTTCGCAAAACGCTTCTCAATTTCGGCAAGGAAATCTTTAGCCTTAGTAATCCCTTCGGATTCTATGCCCCTGAAGGCTTCCGGAACGCCGCGCTTAATGATCATAAGACTCATGCGATTTGAACGCTCCCACTTCTCATGCTCCTTCTTTGCATCAGGAGTGCTATCCGCATTGAGAGGTTGGGGTTGTTCAGTTCTTAATGCATAGTCAAGATCCATGCAGCCAAGAACAATTAATATGTTCTCTTTCCAAACCTTGAAGTTTGTCCCATTTAGCATGGGAATTGAGTTGATGTTAGCAGAAATTGTTGCAGCAGATGCATTAGCTGAAATAAAACAAAAATGCTCACATCAATAACCATAATCAATAAAATTCAAATAATGACAATCCCCATCCAAGATACCGGCACAACATTAATATCAAGTCTTTGGACAGTAATATTAACTTGTAAGTGATACCTTGTTGCAATGATCAAACATTGACAATAACTCATGTCAAATAATGAAACTATCTTTGGATCGATTCATTATTCACATGTAAACCTTATAATTGTCACACGCTTATCATCGCAGATGTGTATACAGTCTAAATAAATATTAACCTTCCTTTGGGCCGATTAAATATTTACACGAAAGCATACACACAAACATCTCACATTCCTCATGAACAATCTACACAAGAGAGGTTACTTTGGCAACTTCTTGTTTCAATTAATCAATTGGAGTGAGAGACAACCTTAATACCTTAGTGTCATAATATTTGAATTAAATAATTGATTAAAAACCAAATTAGATTTAAATTAAAAAGTTTTAATTTAAATCAACTGAATTTCCAAAAACTTAATTGGGGTCTCACAGCTTAATTAGGGCCCATAACTTAATTGAATAAATTAAGTATACCAAAGTGGACCCATGAAAAGCCGAGGCTTAACCATAATGAACACGAAGTTCCCTTAACTTCGAACGCGAGGTTCGACTGTATTGAGTACGAGACTCACTTAAGCACGAACGCGAGGTTCGTCTGAAAATGAACGAACGCGAGGTTCGTTTGATAAAAGAACGCGAGGTTCAACTTGGGAACGAACGCGAGGTTCGTTTAAAAATGAACGCGAGGTTCGACTGAAGTACGAACGCGAGGTTCGTACGCTCACCTGAGTTGAACGCGAGGTTCACCTTAGAACGAACGCGAGGTTCGTTAAAATTGAGCTTGACGCTCACCTGAGTTGAACGCGAGGTTCACCTTGGGAACGAACGCGAGGTTCGTTGAAATTGAGCTTGACGCTCACCTTAGTTGAACGCGAGGTTCACCTTAGAACGAACGCGAGGTCGTTAAAAATTGAGCTTGACGCTCACCTGAGTTGAACGCGAGGTTCACCTTAGAACGAACGCGAGGTTCGTTAAAAAAATTGAGCTTGACGCTCACCTGAGTTGAACGCGAGGTTCACCTTAGAACGAACGCGAGGTTCGTTGAGCGCGAAGCTCGGTTAAAATTGAACGAACGCGAGGTTCGTTTGAGGTAACCACCTCCTTAATTTTCGCCATGAACCCTTAGGGTTTCAAACTGAAACCGCCTCCGTCAAACCAAAAAATCTTTGATTTTTATTTTCAAAACAGATCCAGAATTGGAAAAATTTGAAGAAAAAATCAAAGAAAAGTCCAAAAAAATTTCCAAAAAGTTACTGTTCACCGGCGATTTTTAGTTACTGTTCATCCAAAATCTTTGATTTTTATTTTCAAAACAGATCCAGAATTGGAAAAATTTGAAGAAAAAATCAAAGAAAAGTCCAAAAAAATTTCCAAAAAGTTACTGTTCACCGGCGATTTTTAGTTACTGTTCATCCGAAAAATCCTTTACTGTTCATCCGAAAAAATTTTCGTACTGTTCATCCGAAACAAAAAAATTACTGTTCATCCGAACATAAAAACTGAATCTTTAACCAGAGATTTAAGATCAAAAAACCCAATAAAACTTAAATCCCTAAGAATTAATCAAGGTGGCTCTGATACCATCATAAACTTGAGATCTAAAACCATATAGCCATGATTAATTCAAAGAGATTAACAAATAATCAAAAGAGCGGAAGCTTATACCTGAATCCATGGATGAAATCTTGATTTGGGTTTTTTTGGATCTTCTAACCTTAGGGTTCTCTCTAAAACCGAATTTCTCTAGCTAGATGGGGGTGTAGAGAATTCGAGAATGTAACCCTAGGTTAGGGACCATAACCCCTTATTTATAGATGTTGTACTTTTATAATTTAGCCCCTCAATAAATCACAATTACAACCTGGTATCTGCACATATAACCCCATGACTTATTTAAATACCAAATTAACCCAACTTAATTGATCACTTTAGTGGGTTATCCTGAAAGATAGCAATACACATTGATTAATCATATGTGCCCACAAATAGATTTATTAGATTAAATCCAACAAGTGGAAGATATTTTGGTCCGATATTATGATGATGATTTTTGTATTGCTATCTTTTATTCTTAGTTGGGATTGATGATTAGCGATTCACAATTTGAGGCATATGGTATATACATGAGGGTTTTCTTGTTTAAATTATTTTGCTCGACGTACCAGTCTCGTGTTGTGAGTTTCTAATTATTAATTCTATTTAAATTGTTTATTCTTAGTCCGGTATCGATATTTAGTTATCTTCACTTTGAGATATATGATATATACATGAGGGTTTCCTTATTTAGATTATTGCACTCGACATACTACGTCTCGTGTTGTAGGTTTCTAAATATTAATTCTATTTAGATACAGGGTAAATGATCTAGGTAGACTATGCTTAATAGATAGAGCCCCCATTACATCTAGTAGCCCTTCTCCTGGGAGCGGATGAAGATGATCTTGATGTAGCGCTCTGACACTCTTGTTGTTTCTCTTTTTATTTTTCAATTCATTTCAGGCAGCAGCTCAGAGTTTCAGAGAGCCTCAGGATGACGGACTTCCAGCATATATAGTCGTTGTCACATATTTTTAGTAGATAAGACTCCACCGTAGTTGATATTTATCTCTAGACATTTAGAGGTTTGTATTTCATCTTGTAAAAGCTGTGTGTCTTAGTTTATTTTTAGTTGACTCATATTGAGATACTTCATATTTATTTCAGACTTCAGTTGTATTCAGTTTATTCAGTTGAGACATGATTACATATATTAGATATCTCTTTCTACATCATATCTATTGCATTTATTTCCCTTATTTTTGCTTGTTTTGTACCTGCACTTGTATTTGATTCCACTAGAGAGATATTACCGTGATGGTGAAACGTGTTATTGCACAATGTGGGTGCATGACATGTTTGACATCTCTGGGTTCACCTTTGACTGTAGCCATGTGTGAAAACAGAGGCGTCACAACCAAACATTATAATTCTTCTCATTCAGTTTCTCCCCCTTATTGAGGTCGGGAACATTGCTATTGGGAGCAGCCATACTCAACTAGAATCATAATAAATGACACATAATTAATAAGTAGCACAATTCATAAATATTTTGTTGCATTATCTTGAATAATTTAGTAATAATCTAACTAAGTCATGGAATTGAAAGAAATGTAATACACATCTAATCATCTCCCATTAATAAAGTTTTAACATTATTAAATCATTCAATTGTGTGTAAAGTCTAGGAATTAGGCGGATTTTTTTTTAAAAAATAGTCTATCAACCTAAAACCTCCCACTCAAAAATATATCATGACATGTTATTAAGCATGCTAATTAAAAATTAATTAAACATGTCAATTAATTTGCAGGAAAAAATACAACTAATTTTATGTCAAACATGCCATGAAATAACAACAACTTATAGACTTCTATAGGGTCAAACCACAATTAATTAAAAAAATTCTGGGTAGAACTGTAATTTTATAAAAACTGGGCCAAAACTATAATTTTTTGGAAATTGTGTCAAATATGTAAATTTCCCAAAACAGGTCAAAACTACAATTTTCTAGAAACTGCGTCTGTTTGCAAAAAAAGAAATATCTTAGACTAAACTGTAAGTTTACACAAAAAATGAGTTTGTTTGCAAGTTTTCATAAACTCTGGGATTTGCTATAATTTTATACAAAATAGATTCAGGTTCTGTTTACAAATTTATCGTAATATAAGGACTTACATGTAATTTAGAAAAAATCGTCATTTCACTGTGTCTGTAATAAAAAATATTTTTAGAGGTCGAAATGCAAAACCACATATCATCTTCAACCTTGCATCATAAACTATGTTGCATCATTTCAATTTTGCATTAGCATAACTTTTCAACCCGTCATCCAAATAAGGCAAATGATATGTCTATGGAAAGCTTTCATCCAGAGCTAAACATGGGGATTTATAATGGATCAAATAACTTAATAACCAGAGAGATATATGTCTGCAAACATCAGGTTATTCAAAACGTATTAAAATTCAAAATTAAATCTCTCTTAAACCACACGATGGTTTCAAATGAAATTTTGCGGAGACATTCAAAATTGTATAATCTATCATTCGTGCCAATATAAGATCATAACAACAAGTATATTAAAAATTGTCATTAAACATTTAACAAGCTTTCTTTTAATGGTCATATACAATACTTAGCAATACAAATGATCTTTCTTATCTAAGAGTACGAAATCTAGCCTTAGTTCTGATACCAATGTTACATTTAGAGAATAATCATCGAATCGGAAATGCGGAATTAATATTGTTACCAATTCGAAGCGTTCAAGGATCTTTATAGCCATCGGCTAGATTCGCGTGCTCCACGACCTTCGCTGTTGACCCCTTGATCACCAAGAGGAAACAAGGACATGATCCACAACTCAAATGTCTCTACAACTCACAAGTATTGATGGCTATAGTTACTTTCATAAGCATTCTTTTGGAGTTCTAGGAACACTGTTCACGATAGAGGGGAAGAAACTAATGTACGCTTTGGTTTGGGCATGGTTAGTTGCTATAATTTCTCATGATGGAGGGGTTATGCGGTTATGGGCGTAACCATACTCCCCCACGTCCTACAAGAGTGACTTATGTAAATAAACTATAAATGGAATAAGATTTGCTCATGATTGAGACTCGTATTTTACTCCAGAGAAAACAATGATTATGAGAAATTAATAGAAGAATTTCTTTATAATTACAGGTTTTTAATGCAGCTGTATTTGAGGTCATTTATATGGTTCTACATATGGTGGATTTTTTTTCAATGCTTTTAAGAAGTCCTTTGGAAAGTAATTATGACAACAAACATATATGATTGACGTGGTTATTTTGGAGGAAGAAAATAAAATATTTCAAGTCAGAGCGCATAAGTTGCTGAGAATCTGAATTAGTACAACTTTGTCGATAACTACTAGTTATATTTTGGTACATACTTCACCTATTGTTAAGATGGTTTGTAAGAAAAACCCAAAAATCTATATATATAGAAAAAATAATGATAGGGGCACATCCTCTATCACACTCCTAACCACACCACCTCTCTCGTTACAGTACACGGGGCCCACATGAGATTTTAATTTTTAAAATCTCATGTGAGCCCCGTGCACTGTAGCAAGAGAGGTGATGTGATTGGGAGTGTGGCAGAGGGTGTGTCTCTAGTGCCTCTCATATAGAAATAGGATAATTTCTAGCTTTAGTACGGTCCATGCTGAGCCGGGTCGGTTTGCTTCTTAAACAGAACCAAGCCGTCATCGAGTTGCGCTCCAAAGTATGGGAGGTTCTATATATACCCTAGAATTTTCACATCTCCTTCAAAATTTCCCCCTTTCCCTTAAAAAAAATCAAAATCAAAATTGAGAGTGAGGCTGCCTAAATTCTCGCTCAAGGTCAATAGATCACTGAGATTCCCACTGAGGTCAGCTCCATCTCCTTCATCGATTCCTCTCTCGCTCTCTCTCGCTCTTTACGAATCTTTGTAGATCCTTTTCTGCTGTCTCCGTAAAGAACCCTGTTTTCTGCAATTGTTTATGCTAATTTCTGGTTCTACGATCTGTCTATTTACGGATAGTTGATATTTTAGTACTAGGGTTAGCTAGGGTTGATAATCCTTCGGCTTGAACATTGATTCTTGCAGTTGGGAATTGGGAGTAAAACTATAGCGCGCTGTTTGTATAAAGATTTTGTGGTTATGTATGGTTGTTGTCTATGAGCGCCAAGTTATAGCTGGAAAT
>NW_017973225.1:5343-13566 GCF_001876935.1 Asparagus officinalis | reverse complement strand
GGCTTGTAAAACTAACTAGTACTTGTTATTGCGTACATTAGCGTAAAGAGCACGTGCAGTAATTGATCTTGACTGCCAAGTTCTACTTTGCATTTTGTAGCTCTTTAAGATAACATTTCATGGTTTATTTTACAAAATAGTGACCACCAGGTCTTCCACCCTCCTGATTGACATGGAGCGGGTGGCATTTGGGATGACGATTGAGTGCCAAGTACCACTGAGAAAATTGTAGCTTTTTTAAGATATGCATTTCTGGGCTGGTTTTTCTTTAGATTAGTGACCACCAGGTTTTCCTTCCTTCTGATTGAAATAGAGTGTGTGGCGCTTGGGTTTGATGTAGCTAGAATTAAATTGGAATTTGCCTCGTTAAACTAGAATTACCTATGAAGACGGTATTAGTATGGAAGTGCCAATCATACTTTTTTTTACGGGCTGTGTATGTGCATAATCAGCAGTACAATGTTGTACAATGTTATGGAGTATGGCTTTGTATGATATTAGTGCCAAACATATAAAGCAGTAAATATATGAACTTACCCGTGGGTTTTCATGTGTAAACTTATGGCCTGCATCAGAAATTCTTTATAACACCCGTCAGAAGTCTGACAACAATCTTGATCAGGGACAGCAGTATTCTGTTGATAATCTCATAAATTGTTTTTCGGCCCCAGACAACTGGGCCAGAGAAGTAACATTTTAGAATTTAGAAAGCGGGAGGGTTTGGATGAAGCAATAAGAACTGATTGTTCTCAAGTGGCACATATAACTCACCCATATTCTTTGTGTGTTTGCTTCTTCATTTGATGAAAGTATTGGAATCAATCATTCTGGGATTTTGCTGCAAAGATGTGTAGTAATGGAAATTTAGTAATTTGTTACTTTAGTTTTTAGTGGTTTATATTCTTTCACATTTGTATTTTTCACTTTATGTTATTTCCATTTTATCAGTATTTAGACATAAAGTTCAACGGTTATAAAAGGTGAATAAATGCAAATCTAGTGAAAATTAGGAATTGAATGCAGGTGATGGCGACATTTGAATTGTACCGAAGATCTACAATTGGCATGTGCTTGACCGAAACCCTGGATGAGATGGTCTCCAATGGCACTCTCAGCCCAGAGCTCGCTATTCAAGTCCTCGTGCAGTTTGATAAGGTCAGCTTTGATCAGTCATATTTTCCTCTCTGAGGATTGGGATTGGATAAACGCTCTAATATGCATTCCCCTGTGCAGTCTATGACCGAGGCTTTGGAGAATCAAGTGAAGAGCAAAGTTACTATTAAGGTGATTATTGGCATTGTTATGCATTTTATTATGTTCTTTAACATTATTTTCTTAAAGTTGAATATCTTGGGTTCAATACCTGAGGTGTTTCGACGGTGAAAATCTTAGTATCAATAAATGCTTTGGCATATTTTTATGAAGAAGATATTTTCATGTATTTGCTTTGAAGAAATTTGTAATCTTCCAAAGTAGTAGTTTCTTGATTGCAAACTGTACTTTCTTGGATACTTTTTCCCCTTGTAAGTACCCAAAACCTTAGTTTGGAAAGAATGCATTTTATTGATATTTGTTATGAGAGAAGGGGTAAGCAATCTCAGAAGCGGGATTAACACTGCCTTCTTGTTTATTTTTTTATTAACGTAATTTGACATTTTATTCCCTTTGTGTCTCATAGATTTGAGTTTGAATGACTTGTGTCAACTTTGTATACTTTAGAAATTAGTGTATACGCCGTTCATACAGCAATAAGGACAAGGGCTCATAATGCTTCAAAGGTAGACATCTTATTGGTGCCTAAAGGACACTTTCGAGTACAATAAAGGGGAAGCAAGTCCATTTATATTATAAAAGAATCATAACATTGAAATAGCAAATTCTAACTGCACAATGGAGTTGCTACCGGCTGAGAGTATCTCATTGAAGCACCCCAAAGTCTGTTGCAATTCTATGGACAATGTGATTGCTCTTTGTTCAGTTTTTGATCGTCCTTCAGATAAGTAGGCTCTTCTCTCTTCGAGAGCAATATTTTAGAGAACGCATCCTCATTTGTCTTACCTCATACTCTCATAGTATATATTTCATGAACTTAAAGCGTTCATAACCTACAACTAGATATGTAACTTTTAAGTTCCACGAGAACTTGATCACTTTGCTCATCGATATTGAATGCTAGAATGTTAAGAAGTCAAAACAAAATAATACCCTCTGATAACCTAATGATATTAGCAACATCCATTTCCACCACATTATCGTGTTCGATATCACCCAGTAAATAAAGGTTCATCATGTCCCTTATTTATGTGTGCATATCATGCTCTTGATTGGTATCACTCAAGTTTGTGCTCTGAATCGTGGATATTTTGGGTGGTTGATGATGCACATCACATCTTATTAATGCTTTGGTGATGTATCTTCTGATGGTGTGTAAGCTGTTAGATCCTCTTGATAGGATCTCTATCTCTTCTAATTATCACATCAGTGATTCAGTCTTTTGGGTTGTTGATATGGAAGAGAAATTGTACTGGTGGCTCTAGTAGTGGATTTATGCACCTGCATCGACATTCTGACCTTTTATGTCCATGGTTATGCCTGATAAACAATATTTAAGCAGCTATACTTAAAACCATTGTTGTTGTATTCGCACACAAAAATGATGATTCAATATGATTTTATGTGCTGATTAAAATTTATGGTTGGAACATGGGTAAAATTCATGAAAGTTAGAACGAAAACAATTTGTGTTCCTGTTTGTTGGGGAAAAAAGAAGTTCGTAGACTGTATCTGGATATAGGAAATATTGCATCAGCAGAAGAAAAGTTTGAAGAACGAGGGATGCTTATTATGTTGTTTAGAGAATGGAGCCCTATTTGGGGCAAAAGCTGCTCAACACATGAAAACTTATTGTGTAAATGGAAGTAGTACAGCTAGGGGGGAAAGCTGAGTCTACTTGACACATAAAAACTGATTGTGCAAGTAGAAATATGTAATTTCAGAAGAGTCTAGCAGATTTAATCTTTGGCAAGTTGCTCATTTAAAGACGTTGAATGGAAAGAGAAGAATGGCAAAGAGGAGGAGCTTATAGAAAAATAATAGCACACTAATATATGGAGTACGACCTCAGCACAAGTAGCTGGTGAATATGCTAGGTTACCCGGACACTTCATTTGGGCTTTTGTATCTGTGTCTGACACTCCGTAGACACTTTTTGAATATACACATACATGTATTCAGACGTGTATTCAATTATATAACACATGTTTTAGTTTAAAAAACCAGTGATACACTTCTTGGATGTATATCGTACACTTCACTTCAATTTCTGCAACTCATTGGACTCAGGACTGGTTTGTTTCAGCACATACTTAGTTTATAAGTATGATTTTAAAGGGTTGTTTGGGTATCTAGTTCAAGAACGATCTGGTTTTTCAATCAATAATCTACTCAATAAAAGAAATATAAAAATGTTATAGGGATTTTAGTTCTCATAACATCTGAATGAAAAAAACAATATCAATCTCATAGAAAGTATTAATTTTAATATGTATATATAGTTGTGTCCCCCCTTATCCTACTTTCTACAAATTTTCGTGTCCATTATCCTCACCTGCATCCATGTCTGTGCAACATAGTGGATATGGCACATGTACGATGGAGCCATCACCTCGAAACCAGGTGAAAACAAGGGGCTGATATCAAGAAAGAAGTATAATCTTCTAATAAGGTGTGAGCTTCTACTATGAGAAAATTGTATAAAGAATTGTATGGCGGATGTCTGTGTAGTATAGGTCATTTCTTTTTTGTTCTCTTTTATATTTGTGGTAGGAGAGAAAACCAGGAAGATACATATTTACAGAGTTCCATGTTGGTGGCTGTTTGGATGGCTTATTTTTTTATAATTGATTAAAGTTATACTTGGTGGATTATTTGACTAATCAAAGCTAGAAGAGGGGGACTGCAACGGGAAACATATGTTAATTTAAGGGAATTTAGACATTTTTAAATAATTAATTAACATAATATAAGTGATTTCATCCATCAAACTGTGGAGGGTAAAATTGAGGGTTGATTAAAATTTTTATGGTAATTTTAAAACTCTATGATTTAGAGAGTATACATCTAAGAAAAAGACCTCCATCTTTTTGTTTTGTTTCTGGGATTTAATAGGAGCCCCTTGCTGGTCTCTTGGCTAAGAATTTCACACCATTTTAATGGGCTGAAGCCACATGAACAGCTGCAGTAAATATTTTTTTTTTTATGAAACCTTTTGTTGAATTTTGTGCTTGGAAGCACATTTTCATGGGGGAAGGCTTTTAATGTGATGATTCCATGACTCACTTCAGTAGCAAGTTTGTATGAAATGCTATTTATTTGGAGACCAATGGTCGTCATCCTTTTCCTCATTCGTTTAGGAATAAGTAGACTTATCCTTTTACTTCCAATAATAAGGCTTGAATTAAATACAGTCGGCTTCAAATGGTACTTAAATTCTACTCAACAAAGGATAAGAAAAAAAGAGGAGACTATTAGACATGCCCTTCCATTTCTTTATTGTTCATGCTTTGACAAAAGAAAGCACGTCTTACATTAACCTGCAACGTATCTTAACTATGCATTCGGTGGATTGTCTTTTGTTATCTTTTGTAAATGATTTTTCTTTTAGAAATGGTAAAAGTTAACCTCCCATTGATGCCCTGAAGTATACTAAGTACTAGTAATCTTCAGTCTGGCATGAGAGTTCTAGGATCACCAGTACCCTTAGTTACACAGAATCGCTATGGTTTTAGAATATTTTGGTTTGTTGAAAGCTTTCAGAAGTTGAATTTAGTTGAATATCAGTTACATCCGATCAAAGCTTCCAACTTAATAATCAAACTGTCAACTATACATTAGATGCCGTGCTGCAAGCTCTATTTTGTATGCCTTCGCTACTTGTGACCCGATTGTACTAACCTTGTACTTTTGGGTATTATTTTTACAGGGTCATCTTCACACCTACAGGTTTTGTGACAACGTATGGACCTTCATCCTACAAGATGCCACGTTCAAGAACGAGGAATGCACAGAAACTGTTGGAAGGGTAAAGATTGTAGCTTGTGATTCCAAGTTGCTCTCGCAGTGAACATTCCTTTTCACCCTCTTCTCGTGTAACAACACCCTTCCATATAAATCGTGAGTTCTGTTCTCAGATCTCGGGGTTTTTAATTTGCAGTCCGTATATTGCTGGACTACATTAATGGTTGTATAAACTAGCATATTGCATTTTTCTTATTAATTTCTTGTATGGCCTTTGAAAAGTTTGACCGTGTTCCCCATCCCTCGCCCTCTGCTTCTCTCCATGTAATTTCCTAGCTATTTTATCTGTATCAAACACGTGCATCTCATCTTAATTTGCTCTGATTAGCTTCGTTTTCGCAAACAAAAGTTCTGGTTTAGCACCGTGATATGCTGAGTGAGACGATGTAAAATACTCCATGTCGATTGTTCTTTTCATGGGCCGAAATATGTGCTATTTTACATCGCGGTTTTTTCTTTTTTTCTTTTGCTTTAAACGATCGTTAAATGTGTTCGATGAGGTTTGAATCTGGATGGTTCTGCTACCGTAGATTCTAGACGAAAACTGAGGGTTGTTAGTTGATATACGTAGGCCTTGCCCATGTTGATTGAGTTTGCGAAAACGCCTGCCGTAGGCTACAAGAGACTGACCGAAACAGTAGAACATCTTCGCTTGCATGAGCTGGACTCAAGAGAGTGCGTGCTGAAAATGAGCAGGCAAACCAATTTGAGAGCGTTTACGCCTGAAGGCGACCTCCAAGAGACACGTCGCATTCATCTTTCACAATGTTACAGTCTGTGGTAAACTAAAGAGTCACTGTAGGTTTCGCTTCAGCACCAAGCCATCGAACTGCAAGATGCATAATTCTCCATCATCGCATCGAATAAAGTGGGGAGACAGCGGCCAGCCTCGGAGCCTAACTCTTGAGCATATGCTCCTAGAGAAGAATATTTTTTTTTTTTTAGAAAGGGCGAAGCAATTTCTCGTACGTTATTTTGATCACCAATCATTTGCGGCACGTGCTCAATGAGTTCCCAGCTCAAAAACTTTTTTCCTGCTACGCTGCCATGGGCCTTGGAAGCATCTGGGGGAGAAGATATTTTTAAGTTCGGCCCAAGATGGTAGTAGGCAATTGTGCTGCATAGTGGCTCAGCATCTTATTGTTGGAAGAAATTTTCTAAATAAACTCATTCAACTTTTTTTTAAATCGGCCCCCTTGATTTTTTTTTTTATAAAAATCGACCTATTTTTTTTAATCCGGTTCATAAATAGTCGGGGTTGCCAACCCCGACTATTTAGGAGGTTGCTAATCCCTAATTACAACCCTAAATCCTAACATTCTATGCGCTAAATAGTCGGGGTTGGTAACCCTGACTATTTAGGAACCGGATTAAAAAATAGATCGATTTTTGTAAAAAAAAAAACTCAATGTGGTCGATTTTTTTTTTTAAAAAAATGTGAATGGGTTTGTTTAGAAAAATTCTTCTTTTTTGTTGCCATGGTACACAAAAAGAGTTTTCTTCGGATAATGGAAGAGTGCTAAGGACTCAAAGAACCTCCCCTGTTCTGAGTGTGAACGTGTGGACTATGCGCTCAGAGCGTAGGTTAGCTTCTTCGGCCCCTTTTCGAACTTGGGAGGACTTGTGCTCCGTAGGAAAAAAAAAAGAACGTAGGAAGTTTCCTAAGAAGAAAGTTCTCCAACAAGACTGGGGCCTTCTTCAAGTGTAGACATGTACCTAGTTATATCCATCAATTTCCCTAGCGTCTTATGTACATAATTATAGTTATTTGCACTTTGAGCTACACGCAACGTCAGCAAGGCCGTTTGATCTCCTAGAAAATGTTGAAAAGTTCCCCTAAAAAAAATTATGTCTTTTTTTTTTTGCCCCATCTCCATAGTTTAAATAAGGACAAATTTTCAAAACCGACCACTTTGGGATTTTAATTGCAAAAAACGACCTATTTCAATCTTATTTATAAAAACCCACCCAGTTGGTTGAAACTGGGTCGGTTTTTTAAAAAAAATTTCCCAAACTTCACGGGAGTTCAACTCCCGTGAAGTTTTGTTATGAGAAAAACTTCACGGGAGTTCAACTCCCGTGAAGTTTCCCAAAAAAAATTACAAAAACCGACCTGTTTTCAGCCCCTGGCTGAAAACAGGTCGGTTTTTGTAAATATTTTCAAAACCGGTCGTTTTTTGCAATTAAAAACCCAAAAGGGTCGGTTTTGAAAATTTGTCCTTTAAATAACGAACGTTTGGATATACGCTAAGAGATATGATAAACATTAATGCGCTTTCATAGGAAGTCAGAAATTGCTTCTGTGGAGAGAGAAAATACGAGAGAAATTAAGATGCCCGATTACAAAAGAAAAAAATAATAATAATATAGCTCAATAAAAGACTAGGAGTGGCTATGCAACTCAATATAAGCTTAATTTGTTGCTGTTGATTGCGCATTATAACATCAAACAGGTAAAGAACTATCATGATAGAACTTCCACATCCTATCCGCATCATATTTTCTAACTTTGGGGGGTTAACAAGAAAAAGTTTTAATTAACAAAAAAGCAAAAAAAAAAAAAAAAAAAAAAAACCAAGATAAAAAAAAAAAAAAAAAAAAAAAAAAAAAAAAAAACCTAGGCTCAGAGAGAAGCACAGGATCCATCATTCAGTCCCACCTCATAATGTTGCTTGGTGAAGCTTAAAAGCTAAACAAGCTCCCTTCTTTGTGTAAAGCCAAGATGATATCTCCCTTCCCAATTTCTAGACACAACATAAAGACGCCAGTTTGTTAGATAATCATATCACATGTACAAATGAAATTATCAGATTGCTTCTAGGAGTTTTACATAATAATAATAATAACACGGGATTGTTAGTTGCACATAGCCCCCTGTGGTATTAATTGCGTCTCGAAACTTATTGCGCTTGTAGTTTGATTTTGGCAAATAAACCGTATACGTACGTGTAGAATTGGAGGGGAAGGAGACGAAGCTCAGGAAAATTGAAGCAAAAAACATTTTGGATGATGCACGGTCGACTGCGAGTGGAGCTGTGGTCGACCGCGAACGTGCACGCAGCCTGAAAAAGTCTCTGGACTTTTTGCGGTCGACCGCGAGTAGCGTGGCGGTCGACCGCGAGTAGCGTGGCGGTCGACCCCGAGACC
>NW_017973225.1:0-5338 GCF_001876935.1 Asparagus officinalis | reverse complement strand
CCGCGACTGGCACGACGGTCGACCGCGATACGGTTTTGGACCTGGGCTTGGTTTCCTGTTCTGATTGGGTTTGCTGTTTGATATAAATAGCAACCACGTTTTTTAGGGTTTTATATTGATTGATTGGGTAGCTTGAAGGTGATTTTGAGCACAGAAAAGAGAGATTTTTCTGAGCAATTGTTTGAATGTTTAATTTTGAGAGATTTGTTTGAGAGTTTAGTTAAGTGATCAAATTGGTTGTTTGAGTTTGTAGCGTTATTTTGCATTGTTTGGCCTTCTCTCGGCGTTTGTTTGATTTGGTCTCTCGAAGCACATCGGTTTGGTTTTGGCTTCCGAAGCGCACAACCAGTGGTATCAGAGCCCAACGGTACATGTCCAAAAACAATGGGGGTCTATGACTCTACTATATATGTGCAACTAACCCTAATAATAATGGCACTTAAAGATGATCATAATAACAGCACCGTCAACAAGTTGACCCTAATTATCAAGCATATGTGAAATTGACCTAGCTGCGTTCTAGGGAGTAGTACAGAACACGGAGTATATTTGTGGACTACAGCTACACACAACGCGAGGAGCATCCGTGATCCTTTTACAATTAATGTAACTAATTACCATAAGAAAATTACATAGCTCCGATCAAAAAGTTCAGCACATAAACTCTTGGATCTAATTTTGGGTAGGAGGTCCTTCAACTACAGATCGTACTCCTCAGACTCAGTTTTCCGTTCGAGTTCAGCCACTTGTTAGCCAGTGGACAAGATCTACTGAAGAATTTTTTCCGATCAATTAGATGGAATAAACTATTAAGTCAACCAAGGTTAATAACGTCAGAGTGGGCGACTCGTAGCATATATGCCTTCCTACTTTCTTGGGGTATTATGCCCAATTTCATTCAGATTCAGTTCATGATGCATCCAATTTCAGGTCAAACCTAATCCACTTGATCCATAAACAAATCCAAATCCAAGTTTGTTTTTAAGATAAAGCTTAAGCATGAATGCATGCAAATGGACACACTAATTTTTCCGCAGGCATGAGTGAATGAGTGAAGAGATGTTGTGTTTACTTATGGTGGAAGCCTTGGATGTAAAGCTAAAGGGCCTTGAGGGATCTCCATTGCTCATCATCCAAACCCCCTCGGTAGCTTTAGGTAAAAATTTTGGTTGTTTAGTTGTTGCTTTCACAAAAAGGAGTGCCATGCCAACTAAGATCATGTACCATTTATGTGTTTGTTTACTCATTGAGACTTTGGCTATCATCCATCATGCGTGTAGGGCCCACCAAACAAGCATAAAATGACATGGAGAATTTAGCTCTTTAGGACTAGGACAAAAAGGTTCTCAAGATTTTCTAATTGGCTCAAAGCCTTTCTAAGGAATCTATCAACCTTCTTGTTTAGTTTTGAGTAGGTTTAATTTGCTGTATATATCTTGTGCATGTGATAATTGAAATGCTCACTCCATACAAACTTTTAAAAGCAAGGAGCTTCTCTATGTAGAGGAATATGTCTTGGTGCTAGCTAGTAGAGAGGTAAAATGTGAGGAATATATCTTGGCTATGTTTTGAATGATCCGCAAATACTCGAAATACGAGTGCATTCTCAGGATATTAGAGATTGTTTGTATTGAGGACAAAATGAAAAAAAAAATCCACTGAAATAAGTTAGTAACATGCGATGAAAATCATTAAATACAACATGTAGAAAAAATAACAAGGTTATAGTTAATGAGCAAGAAGAATAAACGTATTACTAAGTGAACTTAGTTGAAAACAGTAAAAGGATACAATAGTAGATAACATAACAAACATTCCTTAATAGAACTAATTGAAAGAATAAGATTGACGCACAGCAAAAAAATTTTGGGATAAGAGATGCGCAAGGGGGACATAGTTTATTGTTCTATAGTAATTTCATAGATTTTTTTTGAAGTAATAATTTCATAGATTTAGGTCAAATATAAGATGTCAAAGATTTATTGCCTAGGGAGACCCACCATAGAAGCAAATCAAATCTTTTTCCCCCCCTTTGCATCATCAAATTTGTTTAAGGACCTTTAAGTCCTAAAGTGAAAATAAAATATGGTTGAGAGGGTGGGACTTCTTCATTAACTTTATTCTAAAGTTTAGATCTAAGTGTTTGCAGCTTTCAATGTCAAACTAGTTGTATAAGAGTCACGGGTAACAAATAGGAAGTCCTCATTTGTTTGGTAATGATTATTAAGTGCTAAAAATGATTATATTTGTAGCTACATGCTCGAATATATTTCTAATCAGAATTTTTTTACATAATGATCATGTTTTGGCTAACATTACGGAAAAAGACATAAAAACATAGATACATTGTGATTAATATACTTTAAGCACTAATAATATAACATGAGGAATATGCTATGCAAACACTCACTTCGTTAACTTTTGTTATGCAAAGATCTGTGAGTTTTGTTTGGAGACAGACATCAATCAATCGCTTTTGTTTGTTGCATTATTGATAAAATGGCTACTATATATATTATAGTTTTATCACTAGTGAGTCAAGAAAATCTACGAGGAGCCAAAAGGTTTAAAAGTCAAATATTCTACATAACAAATTACAAGACACAAGAATTTGAGGTCCTTCCTCATTAATTACAGTAAGAAATCAACAGTTTTCATGTATCCCATCTTTTTGTACCTTGCATTTTATGAGTACTATTTATTCTTATATTGTAGTTAATATACTCCATCAATTTATGCATAACAAATACTGTTTGACAAATATTTATTCTTATATTCTAGTTAATATTCTACATAACAAATATTGTTTGACATAACACTTATCTGGTATGAGTAGTGATAACTAGACTACAAGAGATTTTACTACTCTAAATCACAATACACAAGAACTCGAGGTCCTTCCTCATTAATTGCAATAAGAAACCAACAATTTCTATATATCCCGTATTTTTGCATCTTGTACTTCGAGAATAGTATTTATTCTTATATTCTAGTTAATATACTTCATCAATTATGTTGTCAAAAAATTATGTTCGTGCCACCAAGTTAGAAAACAATTTCTGTTGATGCTCGTAAACAAACAGTCGATGGGGGTTTCCCGCAGTCGGATGTAGTTTGATCCAGGCGATGGTGGGGAAGATGAGAGGATGAATGTTGGGGCCGACTCCTCCTCCGACTTTATGCCCGATTCTGAGCGTGCGGGGTGGGCTGATAGCCTGCACATGCAAGAATCGCAGGAATACAGAGCTAATTTTCCCTGTGGTACCTCCGACGGTCAAGTCAGTTGATGAACTTGAGGAGAGTTTGTTGAGAGGCCTCTGGGCCATTGAGGTCCTTGCAGGGGGTTTTCCTCTTGGAAATATTAAAAACACAAAAGAGGGAGTAAAGCTAAGGTGCATGCAGAAGTTGTCAACCTCCCCTGCCCTTACCTTTCTTACCTCCTTTTATAGCCCACTTGCCTCTGGGAGTTTGACCCTTGGTTTTTGTTGACTATGCATAGGAGGCGGTTTGAAAGGTGAACAGACAGGCTGCTGAGTCATCTTTCTTCCTCCAGGTGTCGGCAGGCGACTGGGAAGGAAGTCACTCGGTGTCAGGGGAGAGAAGTCTTCTCAGTGCTCTGGGTTTGTCATAGTAGGCAGGGTATAGGGTAGGTCGGGTGTGTGGCCGTCCTTCTTTCTCCAGGTGGCGGCTGGCGATTGGATGAGAAGTCATTCGTGCACAGGAAAGCATCATGGCGATCTTCTGGGAAATGACTTGTAAGCCAAATAAGCGGCTCGTGCAGGAGATCCTTGCCAGAGCGTATATCTTGATGGGAGTGGTCAATGTTGTAGCTTCGAGTGATATTTGAAGTGATCCCGGTCGGATCTTATCCCTTTAGTTGAGGCGGGTTGATCCGTGAGCCATCGTTATGATTTGGTGACCCGGCTCGATCGAGTGGACTTCGGGTCGGGGCGTGTTAATCGAGTCTTCTGGCTTGAGGAGTCGGCTTCAATTGCATGGAATTAAAAAGAATAAAAACATGGATTACGAGCTGATCCCAAGTTTCGGAGTCGGGTTATGCATGGACCTGATTTTGGATCGGTAAATTTAGGCTTGTTGCTGTTGTCTAGTTTCGAATAGGTAGAACTGGTGTGGCTAACTTGACTGTTGCTTATGTTAAGGCGGTACTGAGGATGTGTATCAGTGGAATACTCCTTAGCTAGCTTTTGGGTCTTAAAATGCTAGGTAATTCTCTCGGCGAATTACGTTCATATTTGTTGTCACATCGGGTGACCTTAGGGAGGTGTAGATGAGTGGTGAGACTTCATAACAATTTCATTTTCATTTTCTATTTAAATAGAATCCGTTATCTCGCAATCTGAAATGTGGACATCTAAGAGAGAACAATACAATCCATTAATTAAAGTTTTCATCTGACTCCCTTTAAATTCTCACGATGTATACGGGAATCTGAGTAATTGTTTCTGATGGTCTAATTTAGTATTACCCTTTCACCTATATACAATATTTAATATGAATTCCGAAGTTAGTTTGTTGAAGTGAATATTTATACTATAATAATAATCGTACAATGCGCTTAAAATCCTTCTTTTATATATCAACTGCATATCCTATCCTCAGATTAATATTAAGTTTACGCATAGGTATGGTACCTAAATTGTATATCATTAAATATAAATTCAATTAATGAGATGAAACAAATATAAAAGAAAATACTCAAAGCACTAAGAAATATAGGCTAATGTACATCCTCGACTACTTTCAAGTAGTTGGAGTTGTACTTCAGAAATTATTATGAGAACCTAATCCATCGATACCACAAAAAAATCACATTAGGGCCATACATCAATGTCTATACGTGCTTTTGCTTGAATAAATAGATAGGGTTAATTTACTTATATGTTGTTAATTTCTTTTGGTTAGTATACTTTTTATATACTGATTTTTTAATTTTTATTTTTAGTTTATGTGTTGCATTCTTTATGTTATAGGTATGTAATCTTGTAATTTATTCTCTTTTATTCTTAATCGTGACTATCGTTGGATTAGGTTTTGTTTTAATTTTATGCGATAAAAATTAGGAATTCTGTTAGATAATTGTATAATTTATTAATTCAAACGAATGAAAAATATAAAAGGTATTATAATTTTTTCTTCTATTACTGTGATATTAATTATGTTTTTTAAATTTGTTATATTTTTGGTATTCTTATTTGTAATTTATCTTTTTTATTCAATATCGGTATTTTGTTTGGTATTTTTTTTTTTTGGTGTAATATGGGTTTATATCTTGTCTTATTTTTTCCTTGTAACGTGCATTAAAAACGTAATTCATATT